>NC_048306.1:16810802-16819908 GCF_013100865.1 Trachemys scripta elegans
TGGGAGTTCTGGGGGGGGGCTGTCAGGGGGTGGGGAGTGGTTGGATGGGGCGTGGGAGTCCCAGGGGTCTGTCTGGGGGTGGGGGTGTGGATAAGGGTTGGGGCAGTCAGGGGACAAGAGGCAGGGAGGCTTAGATAGGGAGTGGAGTCCTGGGGGGCAGTTAGGGGCAGGGGTCCCAGGAGGGGGCAGTCAGGGGACAAGGAACGGGGGGAGGGTTGGGGGCTCTGGGGGGGCGGGAAGTGGGAGGGGCAGGGGCGGGGCTCCTCCCGTCCTCTTTTTTTCTTGCTGAAATATGGTAACCCTAAGCATGGCCAGCTCAGTGGTGCCACCATTTATTTATTACCTACTTGTCTATGCCATCTACTCCCTCACCCTGTCCCATCATGGAGTTAGGAAGAAGACACAGGCTGGCCTGAGACTTAAAAGAGCAACATTAAATAATGTGCAATTTGATGCCTGTTTTGCTGGCAGGTAATCACCATGAGATCTGAGCACCTCTTCCAAACTAGTATCATCATTCTTTTTCTCCCCCCTGCAAGGAATAGAGAGGAACATCCAGCCCCTAGATAGCATCCTTCCATCCCCATTAACAGACAATTACAATAGGCATCAAATGAGAGAATAATGATTTGTCATTTATTTTAACGTACTTCCTGGTAGTTGTTGATTTTTTTTTTTTAAACTTACCATCTGTGCTTATACCATGATAACAAGGCTGGTGTTCACAAAACACTGCTGTTTCTTTAAAGGCCCAGAACTGATTTAAAATCTAAATGTAGCCCCCTAGCTGAGAATATCACCTCCAGCTACTAGTATACATTCCTTGGGAGCTAGCCCAACAGTAGCTGCTAGTGAGTTGGACTGCAATCCCCCAACCTGTGAAAGAAAATCTCTCCAACATTGCTGGGTGCATGAATGCTTTCTGCAGAAGACTGTGTAAAATGCACCAGTAACACTGAGCTCCTTTTACAATTAAGACATAATGAGGCCCGAGGAGATTTTAGTATCAATAGATTAAAAGTAATGGCTGGATTCAGGCAGCTGGAATTGAGACGCACTCTCAGAGAGAGTGCTCATGTTTGTTTTAACCAGCAGACATTGGGATAACCTTCTTTTTAAAATCCCCGGACTCTAATAACGGTGCATTTTTCCTTAGCTACTTTTTTATTTGCATTTACTCATGAAAAGCTTTAGCATCTGCAATACAAGGCAAAAATTATTAGAAAACGGATGAAAGCTTGGGATTAGGGTGCGAGTGAATTCTCTCTAGATAAACATTTCAAACCTGCATCTAAACCCTGCTTTGGAGGGGAATTCAAAGTTGTATTAAAGATCTGTTTGGTGCTCTTTGTCAGCACATACTCTAGGCAGAAGTCTGAGATTACCATCATGCTGAAGTAAGCAGTCAAGTCGTTTAAAAGGGACCAGATGCCTCTCTTCAGAGAGGAACGCTAAGGAAGTTTCCCAAATATATTTTCAGCAGAAACAAACCCCCAGATTACACTAGCAAGATGGTGGATTAATTTCATCTTCTTCAAATGGAAGCACCATTAAGGATAATGATTTTTAAAAATACAAACAAAACTAAATGACATTTTCTTGGCTAGCAATAGCTCTCGGTGCTAATAAATTTGTTAGTCTCTAAGGTGCCACAAGTACTCCTGTTCTTCTTTTTGCAGAAATAAGGAGTTTTTTTCTGATTTTGGGGTGGGCGGGGATTTTCATGCTAACTTTAAAAGTCACCATTCTTCAAGGACATGACAAACTAGAGCCTAATTTCCTACTTCCATCTCTGTCTGAGGAGGAGTTTCATTAATGAAACCCTTTGTGACCCCAAATGGAAAGGTATGGGTTATCACATGAGAGAGAGAAATAATAATATCCAGTGACCTAGTAGTGAATAAGAAACTCTGAATGAGATTTTTTTTTTATTAATTCTGTGTTTGAAGTTTCAGTCTATCCTAAAGTTAAACAGAAAGCATGAACCTACCAAAATATGGAAATAAGCTTGAATTGTGTTTCAAATGGTTTTGTTCATATGCGGTGCATGTTCCCAAATTTCTTATTAAGCCACTGAGGCATTGTTCCATTTGTTAGATTATTTTAAGTTACTCAGAATGATTAAGTTTCTGGTGGAGTTATTTGGACTTGAAAGGCACCTTTATTTACCTCATTTATCATGTACAGCAGCATTCTGCTGAAGTGTGGAGGTAAACAATTTTAAATAGCTAGTCTTTACGGCTTGGAATGCAGTCCTCTTGTCTATATTGACCACAAGTTTTGGGGAAAAAAGCAGATTTTAATGGTACCAATTATAGTTTTATCTGTATTTCAATCTGAATTAATAATTTACCATTAAGATCATCAATAGAGAAATAGGGGGAAGATAATAAATATTCATTCATCTTCAGTGGCTTGCAAGTTTTTAGCAAAAACATTAATAGAGGTTACAAAAACAGAAAACAAAAATATAAATGATCCAGTCATCAGGAATGAAAAAAGCTGCCTTCCAAGTACATCAGACAATACTGCACCCTCATTAGTCTTGTGTATTTACAGTAATTCTTACTGTAGAGAAAAATAATTTTCCTGGTGTTAAACAATAAATGTATAGTAATGCCTTCCAGAAACAATAGTGTTTGCATGCTGCAGTATTAAAAAAAAAAGTCCTGGTCTGGTTCCCTCACTTTGCTACTCCATTTTTAGGCTCGGGTAATTCCATTGATTTCAGTGTATAGCTTTTCCTTAAAATTCAGTCTGACTGAAATTTTCACTTTCATACAGACAGCAAACACAAGGCCTATGTGTAATTCTCTGTTCAGGCACTCAGATACTAGGGTGATGGGTGATAGTATCCTAAGGATTTTATACTACCACTTATCACCCTAGTAGTTGAGTGTCTGAGGCCTGGTCTACACTACGAGTTTAGGTCGACTTTAGCAGCGTTAAATCGAATTAAGCCTGGACACGTCCACACGACGAAGCCTCAACTTAAAGGGCCCTTTAAACTGGTTTCTTTACTCCACCTCCGACGAGGGAATTAGTGTTAAAATCGGCCTTTGTGGGTTGGATTTGGGGTAGTGTGGACAGAATTCGACGTTATTGGCCTCCGGGAGCTATCCCACCGTGCTTCATTGTGACCGCTCTGGACAGCACTCTCAACTCAGATGCACTGACCAGGTAGACAGGAAAAGCCCTGCGAACTTTTGAATTTCATTTCCTGTTTGCCCAGCGTGGAGAGCACAGGTGACCAGGCAGAGCTCATCAGCACAGGTAACCATGATGGAGTCCCAGGATCACAAAAGAGCTCCATCATTGACCGAACGGGAGGTACAGGATCTGCTCGCCATATGGGGAGACGAATCAGTGCTAGCTGAACTCCGTAGCAGTAAACGAAATGGCAGAATATTAGAAAAGGTGTCAAAGGCCATGAAGGACAGAGGCCATAAGAGGGACGCACAGCAGTGCTGCGTGAAAATTAAGGAGCTAAGGCAAGCCTACCACAAAGCCAGAGAGGCAAACGGAAGGTCCGGGACACAGCCACAAACATGCCGCTTCTACACGGAGCTGCATGCGATGCTAGGGGGTGCAGCCACCACTACCCCAACCGTGTGCTTTGACTCCGTCAATGGAGAAACACGCAACAGGGAAGCGGGTTCGGGGTACGAGGAAGATGATGATGAAGACAATGAAGAGAGCTCACAGCAAGGAAGCGGAGAAACCGGTTTCCCCAACAGCCAGGATATATTTGTCACCCTGGACCTGGAACCAGTAACCCCCGAACTCACCCAAGGTGTGCTCCCAGACTCTGAGGGCACACAAGAGACCTCTGGTGAGTGTACCTTTGTAAATATTACACATGGTTTAAAAGCAAGCGTGTTTAATCATTAATGATTAATTTGCCCTGGCAATCGCGGCCAGTACAGCTACTGGAAAAGTCTGTTAACGTGTATGGGGATGGAGCGGAAATCCTCCAGGGACATCTCCAGAAAGCTCTTCTTCATATACTCCCAAAGACTTTGCAAAAGGTTTCTGGGGAGGACTGCCTTATCCTGTCCGCCATGGTAGGACACTTTACCACGCCAGGCCAGTAGCACGTAGTCTGGAATCATTGCATAACAAAGCATGGCAGCGTATGGTCCTCGTGTTTGCTGGCATGCAGACAACATCCATTTCTTATCGCTCTTTGTTATCCTCAGGAGAGTGATATCATTCACGGTCACCTGGTTGAAATGGGGTGATTTTATTAAGGGGACATTCAGAGGTGCCCGTTCCTGCTCGGCTGAACAGAAATGTTCCCCGCTGTTAGCCACACGATGGGGGGGGAGGGGTGAAGTGATCATCCCAGAGAATTGGGTGTGGGGGGGGGAAAGGGGGGATTAGTTTGGTTTGTGCTGCATGTTAACCCGGAAACCCCAGCCCCTCCTTTTACATAGCAAACCCATTTTAAATGGCCAACCCAATGGGTCCTTGGTATGGGAAATGAAGGCGCTACTGTTTGAAACCATTCCCACGTTATGAAGGTTAAAAAAGCCAAAAGACTGTGGCTTACCATGGCTGCCTGCAAGCCGAATTCTGTTGCCTGGCATTGCGTGAGTGATCTCTCACACCAAACCGGCAGGCCCTCAATATAAGAGGAAAAATGCGACCTTGTAACGAAAGCACATGTGCTGTGTAATGTGAACAGCAAAATTTAACGTGAAAGAGTGTACCCATTGTTCTCTAAAATGTGTCTTTTTTAACCACCTCTCCCTTCTCCTCCACCAGCTGCAAATGTTTCTCCTTCGCAGAGGCTAGCGAAGATTAGAAGGAGAAAACGGCGGACTCGGGATGATATGTTCACGGAGGTCCAGATGTCCTCCCACGCTGAAAGAGCACAGCAGAATGCGTGGAGGCAGTCAATGTCAGAGTACAAAAAAGCACAATATGAACGAGAGGAGAGGTGGTGGGCTGAATCGTGGGCTGAACAGAGCAAGTGGTGGGCTGAAGAGGATAGGTGGCGTCAGCTTGCTGACAGAAGGCAAGAGTCGATGCTCCGGCTGCTGGAGCATCAAACTGATATGCTCCAGTGTATAGCTGAGCTGCCGGAAAGGCAGCAGGAGCAGAGACTGCCGCTACAGCCCCTATGTAACCAACAGCCCTTCTCCCCAAGTCCCATTGCCTCCTCACCCAGATGCCCAAGAACACGGTGGGGGGGCCTCCAGCCACCCAGTCACTCCACCCCAGATGATTGCCCGAGCATCGGAAGGCTGGCCTTCAATAAGTGTTATAGTTTTAAACTGCCATGTGTCCTTTTCCTTCCCTCCTCCCCCACCCATCCCGGGCTACCTTGGCAATTATCCCCCTAACTGTGTGATGAATTAATAAAGAATGCATGAATGAGAAGTAACAATGACTTTACTATCTCTGCAAGCGGTGCTCGAAGGGGGGAGGGGAGGCTGGGGTGGTTGGTTTACAGGTAAGTAGAATGAACGGGGGGGCAGAGGGTTCATCAAGGAGAAACAAACAGAAGTTTCACACCGTAGCCTGGCCAGTCACAAAACTGGTTTTCAAAGCTTCTCTGATGCGCACCGCACCCTGCTGTACTCTTCTAACTGCCCTGGTGTCTGGCTGTGCGTAATCAGCGGCCAGGCGATGTGCCTCAACCTCCCACCCTGCCATAAATGTCTCCCCCTTACTCTCACAGATATTGTGGAGCGCATAGCAAGCGGCAATAACAATGGGGATATTGGTTTCCCTGAGGTCTATCCAAGTCAGTAAGCTGCGCCAGCGCGCTTTTAAACGTCCAAATGCACATTCCACCACCATTCGGTACTTGCTCAGCCTATAGTTGAACAGGTACTGACTACTGTCCAGGCTGCCTGTGTACGGCTTCATGAGCCATGGCATTAAGGGGTAGGCTGGGTCCCCAAGGATAACGATAGGCATTTCAACATCTCCAACAGTTATTTTCTGGTCCGGGACGAAAGTCCGTTCCTCCAGCTTTCGAAACAGACCAGAGTGCCTGAAGATGCGAGCATCATGTACCTTTCCCGGCCATCCCATGTTGATGTTGGTGAAACGTCCCTTGTGATCCACCAGGGCTTGCAGCAGCATTGAAAAGTACCCCTTGCGGTTTATGTACTCGGTGGCTTGGTGCTCCGGTGACAAGATAGGGACATGGGTTCCGTCTATCTCCCCACCACAGTTTGGGAATCCCATTGCAGCAAAGCCATCCACTATGACCTGCATGTTTCCCAGAGTCTCTACCCTTGATATCAGCAGGTCTTTGATTGCCCTGGCAACTTGGATCACAGCACTCCCCACAGTAGATTTGCCCACTCCAAATTGATTCCCGACTGACCGATAGCTGTCTGGCGTTGCAAGCTTCCACAGGGCTATTGCCACTCTCTTCTCAACTGTGAGGGCTGCTCTCATCCTGGTATTCTGGCGCTTCAGGGCAGGGGAAAGCAAGTCAAAGTTCCATGAAAGTGCCCTTACGCATGCGAAAGTTTCGCAGCCACTGGGAATTGTCCCACACCTGCAACACAATGCGGTCCCACCAGTCTGTGCTTGTTTCCCGGGCCCAGAATCGGCGTTCCACGCCATGAACCTGCCCCAGTAACACCATGATTTGCACATTGCTGGGGCCCGTACTTTGTGAGAGGTCTATGTCCATGTCAATTTCCTCATTACTCTCATCGCTGCGCTGAAATAACCTCCTCGGCTGGTCCTGGTTTTGCTTTGGCATGTCCTGGCTCTGCATATACTCCAGGACCAATGCATGTGGTGTTCATAGTGCTCATAATTGCCGCGGTGATCTGAGCGGGCTCCATGATCCCAGTGCTATGGTGTCTGGTCTGAAAAAAGGCGCGAAACTAGTGTCTGACAGAGGAAGGGAGGGGCGACTGACGATATGGCGTACAGGTACAGGGAATTAAAATCAACAAAGGTGGCTGTGCATCAGGGAGAAACACAAACAACTGGCACACAGAATGGCCTCCCAAAGTTTGAACTCAAAACCCTGGGTTTAGCAGGCCGTTGATTTCACGGAGGGAGGGGGAAGCAAATGAATACAGAACAAATCTGGTCCATCTATTTTTTACATCTTAAGCTGGCAGCAGACGGTGCAGCATGACTGATAGCCATCGGCATCTTCTGGATGCTTGGCAGAAAATGATGTACTACAACTGATAGCCATCATCGTCAAGAATCAGATGCCCAGAGTGGAAAGTTTGGTGGTTCAGTATTTCTTAGAGGAATCTGCTGAAGAACTTTCCCGGGTGCCTCTGATTGAACTCACTGAGGAGTACGACGACGACGGATACCAGTCGTAATACACCATCCACTGCCAAAAGGCAAGGAGCTGCTGCTGTGTAGCAATGCAGTACCACGTCTGCCGGCACCCAGATGACATATGGTGACGGTGAGCTGAGCTGAGCTGAGCGGGCTCCATGCTTGCCATGGTATGTTGTCTGCACAGGTAACCCAGATAACCCAAGTAAAAAGGCGCAAATCGATTGTCTGCTGTTGCTCTGACGGAGGGGGAGGGGCCTGACAACATGTACCCAGAACCCCCCGCGACCACTGTTTTTGCATCATCAGGCATTGGGATCTCAACGCAGAATTCCAATGGGTGGCGGAGACTGTGGGAACTGTGGGATAGCTACCCACAGTGCAACGCTCTGGAAGTCGACGCTAGCCTCGGTATCGTGGACGCGGTCCGCCGACTTAATGCACTTAGAGCATTTTATGTGGGGGGACACACAATCGACTGTATAAAACCAATATCTATAAAACCGGCTTCTATAAATTTGACCTAATTTCATAGTGTAGACATACCCTAATACAGTGAGTGTTGCTAGTTCCCTTTTGTACACAGCCAGGGCCTTTAGCTCAAGCTGTAGAAACCCATGCTTCTAACTCCCAAGCTCCTTGGTTTCAACTCTCATCACTAGAGCTGGGTAGGAAAAACCGGATTTTCCATTGTGCAATTTAGAAAAAAAATCTTCATTCGAAAATAGAACAAACATTTGAAATTTCTCACAGAATTAAATTCTGAAAAAGTTTCATTTTGAATCCACCAAAACATTTCATTAAAATCGAGACATTTCATTCCAATTTCCACTTTTTTAAAACTTTCACGTGTGTTATACAAAACAATAACTTCATTTCGAAAAGTCATTTTGAAACAAAGACATGGAATTGTTCCGTTCTGAAAATATCAAACCGGGGTGTTACATGATTGTAATGCTGTACCTGGGGGCTTGTTCAAAATGAAACTGTCCAAATCAACATGGGTTTTAAATATTTCGATTCCAACAAAAATGACATTTTTCATCAAAAAGTTGTGTTATCAAAACATTTCCAATCAGCTCTACTGGTCACAACCTTCATCGTGGCCTTTATGGTACAGCCACACTGAAATTTTATAGCCCTTCTGCCAGAGCCTGGTGAACCTGAGTCTGCTGACCCCGGTCAGTTACAGGTCTTTTACTGCAGCCTACGCAGACCCTAAATCCTCACCTCTGATATCCAAGAACTGCTCTGTTCCATTTCTCTGCACAGGGCTGAATTTCACCCTCTTTGCTGCAATGTACAAGGTGCTGCTAGAAGACACAGCTTTTTTAAAACAAAAAAACAAATTTTCCCCCAAATAATCCATTTGATTGCATTATTACTGTTTGTGAGAAAATGTGCATTCATGTCAGAGGAGGACTAACTGGGACTAACGTTGCTATGAGTCGGGCACAGCGCTGGCTCACCTCCCTCCCCACAGTTCTGCAATGCTCCTCAATCCCTCCTAGATCTAGCCCTCCACACATTCAATCTGCAGCGTTCCCTGCTTCCCAGTCCTGTCCCTCACAAGCCAAGGCGGCTCAGTTCTGAGTCTTCAGTTCTGGACCTCTCCCAGGGCCGGCTCCAGGCACCAGCCGACCAAGCACGTGCTTGGGGCGGCACCTGGTAAGGGGCGGCCAATCTTGGAGTGGCATGGGGGGCGCTCAGGGTTTTTTTGGGGTTCTGTCGGGCGGTGCTGGGGGTGGGGTGGGTTGTTTTTGTTTCAGCGGTTGGGCACGTGGGGGGGGTGATTTGGCAGCGGCGCTCCGCGGGGGGGAGGTTGTTCGGC
>NC_048306.1:16820177-16921566 GCF_013100865.1 Trachemys scripta elegans
TGTTCGGCAGTGCGACTTGGTGGTGGGGGTGTTTGGTGGCACGGCGCTGAGTTCAGCAGCGCGGCGCGGGATGGGGGTGTTCGGCTGCACTGCACTTCACGGGAGTATGGGGGGGTTCGGCGGCACTCCGTGGGGGGGTTCGGCTGTGCGGTGCTCCACAGGGGGCTGGGGTGTTCGGCGGGGGGGGTTCAGTGGTGCTCCACGGGGAGGGGGGGTGTTCAGCGGCGCAGCGCTCCACAGGGGGCTGGGGGGTTCGGCGGTGTGGTGCTCCGTGGGGGGCTGGGGGGTTCGGCAGTGCGGCGCTCCGCGGTGGGGGTGTTCAGTGCTCCGTGGGGAGCTGGGGGGTTCGGCGGAGTGGAGCTCCGCGGGGGGTTGGGGGGATTCGGCAGCGCAGTGTTCGGCGGTGCTCCGTCAGGGGGGTGTTCAGCGGCGCGACACTCCACAGGAGGGCTGGGGGGTTCGGCGGCGGGGCGCGCCGGGGGGGGGGGGGGGGGTGGCGCTATGGAGGGCGGCACTCTTTTTTTTTTTTTTTTTGCTTGGGGCGGCAAAAAAGTTAGAGCCGGCCCTGACCTCTCCTTAGCAGAAACTCAATCAAGCAATAGGGCTGCTACCACTTCCTTTGAGGAGTCTAGTTGATCTCGCCATTAATAGTTCTTCCCTGATATTCAGCCTCTTCCTCACTTTCTTAAGTTTTATCCCATTAGTCATCATTATAACCCCTCTAGACAATTCCTCACCCAGTTTCCTTTCTGTATTCCCGTTGCTTTTGGCACCCCCTTTCTAGTCTCCAGGTTGCCCTCCTCCACCTGCACTTTTGGGTTTTTTCCCGTACATGTTCTGGACCTGGTCCTGTGTACAAGGGATTCAGTGCAGTACAGCTTATCTGAAAGATGGTGTGTTTATCTAAGGCAGTGTTTCTCAACCAAGGGTTTGTGTAGCCTGTGGGTATGGAGAGGTCTTCCAGGGGGTACAGCAACTCATCTAGACATTTGTCTAGTTTTACAACAGGCTATATAAAATGCACTAGTGAAGTCAGTACAAAATACAATTTCATACAGACAGCAACTTGTTTATACTGCTCAATATACTACACACGAGAGGTGGGCAACCTGTCAGGCTAATCTGCTGGCGGGCTGCGAGACAGTTTGTTTACATTGACCTTCTGCAGGCATGGCCGCGGTTCGCAGTTCCTGGTCAATGGGAGCTGCAGGAAGCGGCGCGGGCCACAGGGACTTGCTGGCCTCTATATAAATCCATGGTATGTCCACATCTTGAATACTGAGTTCATATCTGGTTGCCTTATCTCCAAAGATGATGTACTGGAATTGGGAAAGGTACAGAGAAGGGCAACAAAAATGATTAGGGGTATAGAACAGCTTCTGTACGAAGAGAGATTTAAAAGACTGGGACTTTTCAGCTGGGAAAAGAGATGACTAAGGGGGGATATGATAGAGGTCCGTAAAATCATGAGTGGTGTGGAGAAAGTAAATAAGGAAGTGTTATTTACTCCTTCTCATAACACAAGAACTAGGGGCCACCAAATGAAATTAATAGGCAGCAGGTTTAAAACAAACAAAAGGAAGTATTTTTTCACACATCGCAAGTCAACCTGTGGAACTCCTTGCCAGAGGATGTTGTGAAGGCCAAGACTATTAGAGTTAAAAAAAAATTAGATAAATTCATGGAGGATAGGGTCCATCAATGGCTATTAGCCACGATGGGCAGGGATGTTGTCCCTAGCCTCTGTTTGCCAGAAGCTGGGAATGCATGACCAGGGATGAATCATTTGATTATCTGTTCTGTTCATTCCCTCTGGGGTACCTGGCATTGGCCACTGTCAAAAAGCAAGATACTGGGCTAGATGGACTTTTGGTCTGACTCAGTATGGCCGTGCTTATGAATTCATCACAGTTGCCCTCAGTTGCAGTTTTTACTCGCACACTCTCAGAGACATCCATCCTGCCTAGCTGTTCTATCCCACAGATTAGGTGTAGCTCATATCAGCCATGCCAACTACTAGGGATGAACAGCTACCCATCATGCCTGCGTGTTAAAGCTGGTCTGTACTAGTAGATGGTGGTATTTATAGTAAGAGTTTGCAATTATTTCTGCAAGAAATAAAAACTGTCTCTGGAAAGAAACAGCAGATCTTTGCTGAAAGAGTTTACTATAAAGGCAACCTGTACGGATGAGTAGGGAGAAAGGAAAAGACACCAGCTACTCTGGACCACAGCTGAAAATCAAAGATAGTTGGGATAAATGAAAAATAACCTCCACTTCACCAGGGTAAAATTTTAATAATGCCCCCCCAAATGTCAGTGTTTACATCACATATGTTCATTTCTTTAACAGGGACCAGCATTATAATGGCTATCAAGCACCGCAGACACGAAACTGAAACTCAGACTTATTGCATTACAGTGGATTTTAGGTACCGCAGCTTCTCAAGGGCAGAGACGTAGGGTCAAGAACATAAAACCCACTGAACGGAAGTCTAATTCCGGAGCCGGCAAAGGCACAGATCTCTCTCCCCATCCCCAAAATAGATTCAAAAATTGAAATGAATCCCCTATTACAGCTCAGCTTCAGTCGAAGTGGAAACTCTGACAGTTTTATTACCACCTTATCAAGTGACTTCATGGTAAAAACAAAACACATATATTCCTCTAAAACCCATTTATCCAGCTAGGATTCAATAGTTCTATGGAGTATGCTCGTTTAATTGAAACTTGTTTCCAGCGTATGATTCTAGGACTGTCTACTAATCTGGTATATTCACAACACCACACTGAAGTGTGTCCTTTTATTAACACTGTCTACCTCCCACATTCATAGTCGCCGTTTCAGATAATGTTCAGGCACTTTCCTTTACACTTTTACAAGCTCAGGAAATTACTTTTCTATTTAGGTTAGCTTCAATTTTAAACTTTATTTTTTGAGGAAATGGTTGTTATCCTGCAGCAGAATGACATGTATACCTCTCGTTATGCGTCTATGCTTCTGAATATGCTACTTCAGCCTTTTCTGTACTAGGAAAAAATGTTGTGCTAGCCAATAGACTACAATCCTAGTATAGACAGGGCAAGTTTTGGTTGTATCCTGGGTTCACCTCAATCAGATACACTGAGGTCAAACTATAACTTGCCCTGTCTACACGAGGATTTTATAATGTGTTAGCTATCACACTGTAAAAACGCACCTCTCTCCCTAGTGCAGACACACCCTTGGATACATTGCACCAACAGTGACTAGTATTTTGTTGCACCTTCCATCTGAGGATCTCAAAACACTTTACCGATATAAATTGGCTGATTAAAGAAGACACTCTGAGGCCTTCTGAGAGATGTTAGTAAACCCATCTAGAAGAGTAAACAGAAATATTCCATCAATCAAATTCTCTGAGTTACACTAGTGTAAATCTGGACTCTCTCATCTGATCTTTGGGACCTGTTCAGGTCTTTTTGTGATGGTGACACAGCTTTATCCCAGACCCTGTCATCCTTCTCTGCTGTGCGCTGATAGAAGAGAAGGGAAAATGGTCTAGCAGACAGGACATTAAACTGGGACTCAAAAGATGTGGATTCAATTCCCAGCTCAGGCACAAACTCCCTCTATGACTGTGAGCAACTCACTAGATCTTCCCTGTGCCTCCGTTTTCTATCTGTAATATGGGGATAGTACTTCCCTACGTCAAAGGGTTTTGTGAGGCTAAATCCGTTAGTGAGTATGAGGTGCTCAGACAAGGGACACTAAGTAAATACCCCTAGAGATAGAACAATGCCTGGGAAACCAGCCAAACCAGCACAAGTTACAGCAGCTTTGACTTGCACTGACCACCTTTTCCTCCCCACCCCTCACAATGCCAAGAAGCCAGCTAGGGATTATGCCCACTGAGTAACTGAAAGAGAAGACAGTTACCTTTTCCGTAACTGGTGTTCTTTGAGATGTGTTGCTCAGGTCTATTCCACAATAGGTGTGTGTGCTCACCACGTGCATCAGTGCCAGAAGTTTTTCCCCTAGCAGTACCCATAGGGGAGCACCCCAGCAACTCCTGGAGTGCTGCCTCCATGGCACGGTATAAGAGGCGCTGCGCGCTCCCTCCACCCTCAGTTCCTTCTTGCCAGACAACTCCAACAGAGGGGAAGGAGGGCAGGATGTGGAATAGACATGAGCAACACATCTCGAAGAACACCAGTTACAGAAAAGGTAACTGTCTTTTCTTCTTCGAGTGATTGCTCATGTGTATTCCACAATAGGTGATTCCAAGCTATATCTGTTGGAGGTGGGAAGGAGCTCACAAAGTCTCAGGATGGAGCACAGCCCTGCCGAACCCGGTGCCATCCCTGGTGTGGGAAATGATTGCATAGTGCGAGGTGAATGTGTGAACTTAAGACCACATGGCAGCCCTACAAATGTCCTGAATGGGTACATGAGCCAAAAAGGGCAGCCGACGAGGTCTGCACCCAAGTCGAGTGTGCCTTCACAATTGGTGGTGGAGGGATTCCCGCCAAGTCATAACAGGTACAGATGCACGAGGTGATCCAGTTGGAGAGCCACTGAGCGGAGATTGGCCAACCTTTCATGCGCTCGGCCAAGGCAATGAACAGTTGCGAGGACTTTTTAAATGGCTTAGTCTGCTCCAGGTAAAAAGGCAAAGCCCATCTCACATCCAGCGTGTGGAGGCGGCGCTCCTCACTAGATGCATGGGGCTTGGGGCAGAGGACCGGCAGAAAAATGTTCTGATCCATGTGATAGGCGGAGACCACCTTCAGGAGAAACGCAGGGTGTGGACAGAGTTGGACCTTATCTTTACGAGATGAGGACCTTTGGCGATGTCTGCCTCAGTCCTGTGGGTGTTCGCTCCTTGAGGCGAAGCAGTGCCAGGAGTCTCAGTCACACGGAACCCAACCAGACAGCCTGGTGGGTGTCGAGGGCGATCCATGTGGACTTTGCCCTGAATGGACGCTGGGTGGCGAACAGCGTTGGGAACATTCCCTTGACCGAGACTGGTACCAAGCCGGGATCGACTGCAGAGATCCCAGCGGCAGCTTGCCTCTGGAGCACGGGGCCGACATTGGCGGTGCTCCTGGTACCGGCATGGACATAACATCCTGGGCCGCCTGCAAGGACTCTGGTGTGGAGGGCATCCGGACATCCGGGGAGGCCTGCTCTGAATGGGCCGGGCTACTCTGCTCGACTTGAGTTGGAGTCCTAGAGGCCAGTGGGGATTGAGGACTGCCCAACGTGGGCCTAGCCTCTGTCCCGGGTTTACTCCGGTACCACAGCGAAGGCGGCTTCTTCCTAGCCCTCTTGGCGTGCCCCATGGATGGGGAGCGGCGCCGACAAGTCGATGGCACCAGAGGGTCACAGCGTACCGACACCGCAGTGCCCAGTGCCAACTCAGAGCTGCAAGCCAGAGCCGGGATCAGTGCCGACTCCATCAGGATAGCCCGGAGCCTAATGTCCCTTTCTCTCTTGGTCCGAGGCTTAAACGACTTGCAAATCTTGCAGCAATCGCTGAGATGGGTTTCCCCCAAACAGCGTAGACAGTCTGCGTGCGGATCACTCAGTGGCACAGATCGCCTACAAGTGTCGCACAACTTAAAACCCAGGGTACGGGGCATGTCCCAGCCCGGGCACTCTAGCTAAATTAAACAACTAACTAACTACAGGTACCATACACTGAACGAACAAGCAGTTTTGGGGATGAGCTACAGCAAAGCTGGAGCAGAGCAGTTCTGAAGCACCTTCACTGGTGGCAAGAAGGAACTGAGGGAGGGGGGAGCGCGCAGCACCCCTTATACTGCACCATGGAGGCACCACTCCAGGGGTCGCTGGGGCGCTCCCTTACGGGTACTGCTAGGGGAAAAACTTCCGACACTGGTGCATGTGGCGAGCATGCACACCTGTTGTGGAATACACGTGAGCAATCACTCGAAGAATTTAACAGAACTTGCTCAAGATCATGTAGTGACTGAGTCAGGGGCAGAACTGAGAACAGAATGCAACAGCTGTAACTTCCAGTCACCTGTTCTAACCATGTCTATCTCCCCTATCCTTGTCGTTTCAAACATCAAAATCTGCAAGACAACATCCAGATTTGTGACAGGAACGCATTTATTGCATGCAATCAACATGCGCTAATTAGAGATTCTAAAAATCACACAAGTTAAGACAGATCCTAAGGTAAATAAAATGAGGTTTTTATTAAAACCAAATTGCAAATGAAGTCGCTGATGCTTGTGCAAATCACTGAGCTGCTTTCCAGATAACACTAGCATCCAAAACATCTGGGCACACATTTCACTTCTGAAAGCTAAGAAGCTTTTACTTTTGTGTGTTGTTTCCACAATATATTATTAGTGTAAAGGATCTGATGTTTCATGTGTGTGTCTTTGTCCACTTCCAATAGCAGTGCCAAGTGCATTTATTTGAAGGACATTATTTTAATGAAGTCATTTATGCCCTTAAAATTAATATGTCAGAGCAGTTAAAGTCTAGTGACTGTAACCAAACCAAATAATGTATAATGGAGAACTGTAATGAGATAGAAAAAAATACAGCCAGAAGTCAAGGTTAAATAGCTAACTTTAAAAAGAGAGAGAGAGAGGAAAGACAACTTCAGTTATATGTCCCCTTGACATAACATAAAAGGAAACTACTATACTGTCATCATTATCCTATATACCACAGCCAATTAGGATTTATGGCTGTCGCTATACTGCACACGGGAGGCATCCAGGAGTTACAATGATATAAGTGTAGATAAAACTTTGGCTGGTTGGTTCTAGAAGCACAGTCCCCGAATGCTTGATCTGTAAGAGAATCCCCTTTAGCAGTGACTATATTAGGGCTTATATCACGGACTCTTGCCTAGGTCTGACATTCTATCCAGTAACTGGACATGGAAGTCACCTAAATTCAGCATGGTGCAAAGCTCCTGCTTAACAGTGAGTTGCGAAGGAATACATTTTACACACAAAGTCTATCAAGGTAAAACATACATTAATACTGCAGAAGTGTTCACTCTTTAGCCAACTCTCTAAGCCAATTAGTGAAGGAACAGCTCTTAATACAGTGAGCGGAAGAAAAATGTTTCATTCATCACAAAAAGTACATTCATTTTTGTTCTAAGTCAGGGAAGCCTAGTATTGCTTGAGCTAGTGTTTCCCAGTTTCTGATAATGGACTGCTTCTTTCCCTCCCCCCTCAGAAAAAATTAAATAAGTCATCCCCCTCCAGCCCTAAATGGCATTGTGCAGATATCCATTGCCCTGTCCTCCCTTCTGCTTTGATAGCAGTGAAATAGTTAACCATGTTGACATTTAAAATCATCATCAACAGCACCTGAGTTAATCCCCAGTGAAATGAATGAAGTATTTCATGCTGCAAAGCTAGTGTTTCGGGCACTCTGAAAACTCAGGTCATGTTCTGAAGGGCTTCTTTGCTACTATAACAGCTAAAGACTAACCACAACAAAAAGAAAGCTGGGACCCTGGAGAACAATGAAAGAACTTTTTATGCCCCCTATCCCTGCTCCAGCAAACCATGCAGTTAAGACTCCTCCTTCAATGTGTACAATAATAAATATACTACTGAGCCACTAGCTGTCTCTGTGTGCTATACAGAGCTCTAGGCTTGGCATGGACCCTGGTAAATAAAAGAGACAATGCTGGGACTAAAGCTTTGTAGAAACCTGTTCAGGTCTAGAGTTGTATTTGTTTGCCTTTTAATAAAGGCCTGCCTGTTTAAGAAAGATTGATTCCACCTATCATGCCAGGACAGAGTCCAACTATAGTCTATGATGTTCTGTATATGTACATGATCTATTATCTATGACAAGCATGTTATAGGATTGGACCTATTCATCTGTTTGTGCAGCTTATTTCTCTCTGTTTCTTGCAATTGTTCATATTAGACGATTTCTTCACCATTAACACAGGACCATGTTCATTTCATAAGCACTTCAAATAAAGATGCAGGTAAGGCTGTTTGCATTTGCTGAACTGAAGGCCTGACAGATTTTCACATGGTCTGTTCCTTGGAATGTAGAGTTCACTAGTGTGATCAACCTCATCTCCAATCCAATGTTACTGACACTCTCAGACGTCTCTCTTCAAACTGGGGTAATGGCCTCCTGAGCATTCATGAGGCAAGGAAATGTAATTTAATTTGTGATTGCATAACCCAGTCACGGAAGCCAGCAAGTAGCCTGAGTTTTCATTTCTTTCGTAGTAGACATTTAATTATATGATAATTACTTACAGCTTGCTGCTCAGCTTCTACTTTTATGAAATATAAATTGCACTTCACTCAAAAGTGCAAGATGAGCATTTAAAAGGCTTCATTAAGTAAGTTTTAAGATTTTTCTTATGACTTTCTCGAAGCTCTAGAATAGAAAGTAGATGTACCTGTAAACAGAAACTTGTTTCACAGAACAACAAAGCAGAATTCCTAATGAAACACTGAGACACATGAGCTTTACAAGAAAAAAAATTAACTTTTAACATACACTTGCTTAACAAACCAAATATTGCTGTCAATCTGGTTTATGGAAAGGACAATAAGCAGGGAAGCCAATGATGCTAAATCACAATTTTATTACCAGGCTCAATATATTTGTTATTTTTCTTGAAGTCCCAGCTCCTGGAATCATGTGATTAAGTTAGCTTATGCACTTTCATTTTACAAAACCAAATCTCACTCATGATTGCATAGAAAAGTTTGAAAATGTGAACCCAAAAGACTCAAAAACAAGAAGGCAAATAGGAAGAACTCAATGTGTTTGGGGTTTTATTGTTTTGAAAAAAAAAAAAACACTTCTTTTTTTTTTGTGCTTGCCTTGTGATTTTTGCACGTTTGGGGTTGGCAGTGTTGCTACGGATTTCCTGTCCAGCTACCTCGGATTAGGCCAGATCATCAGTATGTGGATCTACAACCTCCAAGTGCTGCAGAAAGTCACCTGGCTGATTAGTGTAGGTGACAGTCTTCCCTCTTGAGCTGGTACTAATCCAGTACCCCGACAAGATGCTATGGAGGCACTGTGTTGCCACAGGAGCTGGGTCAGATTGACAATCAAGCCTTAAATATATCCAGGACCCCCTTTTACTGAAGTATTTCAGTACTTGCCATCCCAGGCAGAACTGAGAAGTCCAGAGATGCGCCAAATTAATTTATTATGGGGGAAATCTATCTATATGATCTTCAGAATATAACAGGGAGGATTTTTTAAAATTATATTTCTTGCAAACTACTGCTGCATTCACGAAACATGAAAATACAATAAGATAATAAAGCTAACGCTCACAAGCTGCATGCAGAGTTCTTAGGGATTCTGTTCCTTGGGAAAAGAAGATACTCAAATTTGCAGTGTCTTCCTTTAATTGCATCAAGCTGCCATACGAAAGGCAATTAAGCCATCCTTCTAGAGTGCCTTGTCATTTTGAAGGTTTATGACAAACAATTTGTAAATACACTGACATTTAAGCCACACTTGGAGAGAAAGGCAACAAACAATAATGGCAAGTGGGAGCACTAACTCATTTCAAGAGTCTGCAAAACATATCAGTGAAAACCCTGCCCAGTCAGGGCCAGATTCTAGTCCCTTATAGTAACATGAGGCGAAGTGACCTGAATTCATATCAGTGTAATCAGATCAGAATCTGTTCCACAGTGTCTGTCGATAGGCACATCTACACTGCAAAGTGATGGTGTGATCGGAGCATTAGCAGGTAGACCCGTGCAAGCTTTTGTCTAGCATAGCAGTGAAGACGCAGTGGCACAGACTTCAGCACGGGGTAGTTGCCCAAGTTCATCCTCAGCAGGCTTGCACTGTGGCCACTAGCCCACGCTGACGTCTGTGCCACTATGTCTTCACTGTTATTGTTACCACACTAGCTAGATTACTGCGAGCATGGAGATGCCTACCAGCACTACGATCACACCTTCACTGGCAGTGTAGATAGGGTGACCAGACAGCAAGTGTGAAAAATCGGGACAGGGGGGTGGAGGGTAATAGGAGCCTATATAAGAAAAAGACCCCAAAATCCGGACTGTCTCTATAAAATCAGGACATCTGGTCACCCTAAATGTAGATGTACCCTTAGTCCAAGCACCTCGCGATAAGGAACAGTATTTGTCCATCAGCTTATACTGTTTTTCCATCTTATGCTGTCTCCATCAGCTAAAACAGATTCCAGGGGCAAACTGAACCTCTTATTTAGCTGAAGAGAATCACTTTCTCACATTAAATATCACTCATTAGCAGCTGTTAATGACATTAGGTCCAGGCACAGAAATTTGCATAGAAATTGTTCTATGGCATAGCCACTCCCAATGATCATATTGATTTCCCAGTGCTTTTGCTGCTGCCTCTAAATTGATTCCTTTGGAGATGGCTATAGATAACACAACTGTTCAACTGTGACACCAGAATATAAACAGATTGAGATTCTGTTGGCTCAGTTGACTTGGGAGAGCTATAAATACATACAGTCTTTCATGGTAGCAAAGTATGATAAGTAGTGCTGATATTTTAAGCTTAATATTTAATACATTCTCAAAGTCAAGGTAGTTTTACACTTTTCTATGTTCTACAGCCCAGTCCGAATAATTGCTTAAAATATGTCATCCAACTTTTTCCATCTACCCAGTACACCTGAAGGTCAAATTAAAATGAAGGTCAAACAGCAGTAATTTATTTCAAGAATTGTGGCTCAGCCATTATTTGCCACCTCCCTTTGAAGCTTCTGGCCTTATGTTACAATGGAGAAGAGACAGCGTCTATGAAACAGAAGAGCACTTATAAAACCGCCATAGATTCAGGGTTTGTGGTGTACACTATGCAGACAAGTGTGCCCCATTCAAAAACTAATCTGCAGCTATTGCGGAAAGAGATTTTTTTTGGTCCTTCGTCCCGCTGCCTGTGCTGGCAGCAAGAAGCAGACATTTCTGGAGATCACTCAACTGTAACTTCTGAGGCATGCCCATCATCTCATTCCCTGAGATCTGTAGCCATCTTCAGACAGTAAGTGAATTCAATTTAGTTTTTCACCATGACAGATTGTGGAGATACATTTTTCAAGGAGTCCCTAGCCAGTGGAGTGGCTGAGTTAAGCAAAACCACTCAAGTTAATATCTGGGTACAATACAAGTACAACACTCCCAATTTACTGTCATTTGAGGTCAACAATTAATCAAATCAGAAAAACAACAGCAGTGGGTGAGAGTAAATGTGATAAAAGTTCATCTTTATTTTACTGAGTGCACGAATGGGCATGCCACGCCCTATCACTTCATTCTGAAGGGCGTCTTTCACAGTGGCTGCAACGCAGAGCCCTTAACACAGTTACGTAACAGCAAAGGAGGACATTAAGAGAAGGGAGAGCAATTATATTTTCAGTTGAAATTTGAAATTAATTGGGAGGAAATGGAAGGCTGTTCTAGATGGCAGTGCTAGAGGAGCAGGCAGAGGAATGAAACAATTGAGGGCCTGATCCTGAAAAATCCTTAGCCATCTGTATATATTCTATGGGGCCACATTCTGATACCTTTACTTATGTTGATCAGTACCTTGCTCCATCTGTGGTCCCACTGATATCAGCCTAATACAGGAACTACAGTTCCCAGTTAGCTACAATTTCTGCAGCTTAGGTTTTGTTTTATAACAGTCAGCTCTTGAAACTTTATTGTCTCATCTCCCCAAAACATGTAAACAATTCAGAAAGCAATAAACTGCAGTTCCTTGGGCAAAAAATATCCACTAGAAATCCTAAAAGTGCTCTGACCCAGGCTCTGGGAAGCCGGAAGTGAGAATATCTGAAAGCCAATGGGGCTGGTCAACATTCTCCAAATTGGCAACATACATTTTTGGTGAGATCTTGCATTTTGACCACCACAAAAAAAAAAGAGGAAAATGTTAAGACTATTTCTGTGACTATTTCTTCCTGCTTTTCACCCACGTAGAGGGCTAGTTGAAATTTTGGGAATTCTGATGAAAATTGTCATCAAAATTCTAAATTTCAACCCAAAAAATGGGAGGGCGGGGTTTTTAAATTTTCCACAAAATTCTCCTCCCTCCCATTTTCCATCAGCTCTGCAAGTCTCCACAGAAAGTGAGATAGCTAGATGGATAATCAGGATGCCAGAAGAGTTTTTAAAACTTGACCCTTGTGTTGTAGCATGAAGGCATACAGATACAGATACAGATGACCACCGTGATCAGGACATTCTCTTATCTGAGTTCTAGACACCTGCGCGTTACTTCCTTGAGTATGACATTTGGTACAACTTTATCGTTGCTGCATATAATCATGAGCCATTACTTCTCATTATTAACCACAGAAGACTCTTTTGCTTAATTGTTTTTCAAGCTAAGAATATATCCATGACCTGCAACCTATTAACCACCATTAATTACTAATCTATTATTTTGCTAATCTGCCAATGATTTCTGTACCTTCTGAAATAATTTGTGTAGTACTAGCTACACCATGCCGTTCATAACAGTGATCTGACACTGAACCCATATGGAAGGGTAAACATAACCGGAACAAGAATACTCACTGGCTGGGAAGAAAGAGATGCTGGTAGCAGCAACCACTTGCAAAATGGCCACTTTAAGGCTGCAGGTGCTTTGGTCTTCCAAATGTAATCCCACTGGGGTTTAGAAAGCGTGGCCCCCTTTAAATCTTTTTCCTGAGGGGAGAAGTGCAGATTGTTTCAGAAGGAGGAAGTGCTGTTGGGGGAGGGGGAGCAGAGAGAGAAGGGAGAGGACATTGGGGGGGGGGGGAACAGGGGGTGTCTGGAGCTCCAGACAGAAGGGCTGCAGCAAGCCAGCCCTCACAGTGTGAAGCCTCCAAGAACCTGCCTGAAGCCTGGGAGGGACAGAGCGGACACCCCAGGACAGGAGTCAGAAGTCACACCGTGCCAGGGAGGAATCGCCTGAGAAGGACAAACCGGAGCTGGACCCAGTAGCACTGCTGGTCAGAGCTGCATGGGCTTGGGGCCGAGAATACTGGGGCTGGTGACTTTGCATTGGGAATAAGGAGGGATACTGTTAACTAGTTAAGTGGGGAGGTGATCACGCTGTGTGGCTTTGCAGAAAGCGGCAGAAGAGGGCACTGGAGGGGTTTGCTGGGGAAAGTTTACTGATGCCAAAGATGACCAGGAACACCCAAGACTCACCACTGGCCTGAAACGTTGCCCAGGACCCCTGAACTCTGTGTGCAGACACGTTGCTGGGTGCCTGTCCTTTCAGACTGTGGTTCCACTGGGCCTGTGAAGCCTTGTGTTGAATGCAACCGTTTTACCGCACCCCCAGCTTTCCCCGTTTTTCTCCATTCATCCCTCTGTAAATAAATATTTCCCTTTCTTATATTCATTGTACTCATCTGGCGAGGGTGTATGGTCACAGTGGGGAGCTTAGAACAGGTGGAAGGAACTTTCCCTGCTGTGTTCCTGAGCGTGCCTTCTCTTGGCCAGACCTGCTGGCAGAGCAGACTCCATCTTGGCCACCAGGGCACTAATGTTACACAAATTTAAAGGCCTAGTACCCAGAAAGGCATGCTGAAAAAGATGTCCCCATAAGAGAGGAACCATGCAGTGGTACAATTAGTGCAGACCAAGCAGTCACTAAGGAAAGTCCTCAGTGGGAGAGGGGAGGTCTGCATTGTATATGTACATGCCATACAATCCCACCATATTTAATTTCTCCTGGGAAATGCTCATTGGTACAGAATTTTTTAAAAGAAGAGAAACCAGTGGGTTCTGTCTTCTTCGTTGTCTGTGGTGAAGATAGAGAAGAACAAAACTCTGTAAAGAGAGGTTTTGGGTCACTGGTCTCCTCAAACCACCTTTCAACAAAGTTGGACACGATGAGAAATAATACTTATTTTTCAAGGACCAAACATTAATGGTTAAAATTGGCTATCTACAGTACTTATATGGCCCCCATCCCCACAGTATCTGATTGCCTAACAAACTTTAATGTATTTAGCCTCAAAACACCTCTGAGAGGTAGGGATGTCCCATTAGCCCCATTTTATAGATGGGAACTGAGGCACAGAGAGGCTAAGTGACTTGCCCAAGGTCATGCAAGAAGTCTGTGGCAGAACAGGGAATGGCACCCATGCTACCCCAGGCCCAGGCTAGCTCCCTAACCATTGGACAATACTGCCTTTCTAAAAATGGGGAATTTTGCATCACCACTTCTGTGAAAAATTCATCCTCTCCCCCCTCAAAATTTTGACATAAAAAGATTGGCAAATAGAATTTAGAAAAATTTCAACCAGTTCTCAGTTTAAGGGCCTGGCCCTGTAAACACTTCCACACAAGTAATTCTACTCAGTGATATCACTAGGACTGATTATATGAGTAAAAGCTAAGGTTTAGGCCCCTGATCCTTCAACCCCTTATGTATGTGCTTAACTTTAGGTACATGAGTGATCCCATTCAATCACTGGTACCACCCATAAGCTTAAAGTTAAGCATATATCCAAGTGTTTGTAAAACAGAGACCTTGGCAAATGTAACTACTTATTATTATAGTGGGGTCTAGGGGCCCATCCGTACAAAACACATAGTAAGAGACAGTCCCTGACCCAAGAAGTTTATTGTCCAATAGATAAAAGGTGGGAGGGGAAACTGAAGCATAGAGTAGTAAAGCCCCTCACCTAAGTTCACACAGTAGTTCTGTGGTAGCAGCGTGAATAGAACCAAGATCAGTGTGTTAGCCACTCAGTCGCAGTGCCTTTCACCCAATGGATTATCCCCACAAATCTCACCTTCCACACTCATTCCTCCAGGATGGTCCCCTGGTTTAGAGAATACCAAGGCAGAGCACATATTTTGGTGATAACTGTAAGATTGTGTGGTCTTTTCTCTCCTAGCTTCTCTCTAGCATACTGCTTCTCAAAGAGTAGTCCATGAATGAGTGTGTTCTGTGGAGCCCATCCTGGTGGTGTGAGAAATGAACCCTTTGAGAGCCAAGTAGCAAGGATGTTCAAATAGGGTGAAAATCTTGCAAAGTGCATAAAAAGGCTGGAGCGCTGTTGCTCTAATGACACCCAATACTGCAGTTCTATTGAATTCAGCTGGTGTGCTGTGTCCAGAACAACAGCCCAACCAGGACCTTAGAGGATAAGCTGTAATTTAAATCTGTAATTAAAATAAAGCTCCTAAACTGCAAACTTTTATACCTCTCAATCTGTGCTTCTACCTGTCTGTCAGACTGAGGCATTTTTAAAGCCCATTGCAAGACATAACACTGCTCTCCTCCCAGGAAGTTAAGTGATAAGACCTCTGATAACATCTGTGATCAGACAGGTGTACTTTGTGCTCCACTGAAGAATGTCCCATTTTTCATAGTAGGATACTGCTTGGGAACCTCATTAGAAACCAAATTACAACCTGCATCAGATTTACACTAATGTATTGACATCTACAGCACTTGTTAAATGAACCGTAAATCCAATACTCGAAAGTCATTTTCAACTGAATCAAACCAGGTTCCAGTCAAAAGAATTGCAATTGTGATATACTTAATGCTTGGCACTTTCATGGTGTCTCTAGCTAGAACATTTCAGACACAGAGAGAAAATTTTAAACCCAGGAACAGTGCAAACTAAATTGGACACACTGCATGCATACTAAAGATGGTGCCAGGAGTCTAAGGACAATAATTGACTCTAATTGACTAGTTGGTAAAGCAATCCAAGCATCCACAGTTCTCTATAGTAATCTGCTTTCAATATACTTTATTTCCTTCTCTCTTAGTTAATTTATACCTTCTTATTGTAAATAACATTTGTTTTCATTTCCTATAATCCATGCTAAGGGTAGGAATAAATGGTAAATTTTCAGAATGGAGAGGGGTAACTAGTGGTGCTCCCCAAGGGTCAGTCCTAGACCCATCCTATTCAACTTATTCATAAATGATCTGGAGAAAGGGGTAAACAGTGAGGTGGCAAAATTTGCAGATGATACTAAACTGCTCAAGATAGTTAAGACCAAAGCAGATTGTGAAGAACTTCAAAAAGATCTTATAAAACTAAGTGGTTGGGCAACAAAATGGCAAATAAAATTTAATGTGGATAAATGTAAAGTAATACACATTGGAAAAAATAACCCCAACTATGCATACAATATGACGGGGGCTAATTTAGCTACAACTAATCAGGAAGGAGATCTTGGAGTCATTGTGGATAATTCTCTGAAGATGTCCCCACAGTGTGTAGCAGCAGTCAAAAAAACAAACAGGATGTTAGGAATCATTCCAAAAGGGTTAGAGATTAAGATGGAAAATATCTTATTGCCCTTATAAAAATCCATGGTACACCCACATCTTGAATACTGCATACAGATGTGGTCTTCTCATCTCAAAAAAGATATACTGGCATTAGAAAAGGTTCAGAGAAGGGGAAGTTAAATGATTAGGGGTTTGGAATCTCTCCTTTAATGAGGAGAGATTAAAAAGGCTAGAACTTTTCAGCTTGGAAAAGAGGAGACTGAGGGGGGGATATGATAGAGGTATATAAAATCATGAGTGGTGTGGAGAAAGTGAATAAGGAAAAGTTATTTACTTGTTCCCATAATACAAGAACTAGGGGCCACCAAATGAAATTAATGGGCAGCAGGTTTAAAACAAATAAAAGGAAGTTCTTCTTCACACAGCGCACAGTCAACCTGTGGAACTCCTTGCCTGAGGAAGTTGTGAAGGCTAGGACTATAACAGGGTTTAAAAGAGAACTGGATAAATTCATGAAGGTTAAGTCCATTAATGGCTATTAGCCAAGATAGGTAAGGAATGGTCCCTAGCCTCTTTTTGTCAGAGGGTGGAGATGGATGGCAGGAGAGAGATCACTTGATCATTACCTGTTAGGTTCACTCCCTCTGGGGCACCTGACATTGGCCACTGTCGGTAGACAGGATACTGGGCTGGATGGACCTTTGGTCTGACCCAGTATGGCCATTCTTACGTTCTAGACCTTTAACTCTCTATCCCTTCACAGAAGTAATAAATTGTATAACAAATGCAGGTCTAGTTATGTGACTCAAAGGAAGGGGCGGGAGGTCATCACTGTATAGGGCTTGTTTGCATGGGGAGTTATTCCAGAATAGTTAATCCTGATTAACTCCATGTGTGGATGCTCTTATTCCAAAATGAAAATGCCTTATTACAAATTCTCTTAATCCACTTGAATTAAACTAATTCAGAATAAGGCACTCTTATTCTGGAATAAAAGCATCCATACATGGAGTTAATCAGGAATAGTTAATCCACTTTAAATTCAAACTTCCTTATTTTGGATTATTTTTCATGTATAGACAAGCCCATAGAGTGCTCCTTGTATTTGCTTAGGTACGGATAGGTATTAGAACACTTTCTGTGCCTCAAGAACATGATTGTGCTTTTGTTGTTTTCCCCATTTAACTTCTTTTCAACTTGGCCTACAAAACTCTGAGCATGTGTGTGAGTGAAAGCAGCATGCTGTGCTGCTCTCTCTTTCCCTCAGAGGGCAAATGATTTCCCAAGAAATCTGTCATAAAAGTTGTGTCCCAGATTCTTGGCTGTGCCCAAGGTGTTGTACTAATTTTGATGGAATAAATGTGCCCCAAAAGAGCGGTGTTAACATGACCCTGTCACTGTCCACCGGTAATCAGCTTTAAACAAGGTTTGGGGTTTCAGAGAGACCTCAACTTGCTTAGAACCATGGCAAACGCACAATTAAAACCTTTTATTAAAGATCCAGAAAAGAAGGGGTGGAAAAGAGGGGGGCGGGGAGAGATTTGCTGAGGTGGGCCATTGTTCCTCTCTCCGAAGGCCCTATGTATTTTCACTAAAAAACACAGGAAAATGGAAATTTAATTGGAAATCTACATGGCCCAGATCTCAGCAGGCATAAATTGGCCTATTTTCGCTGGTTTGAGTGGTGCTTCGCTGCTCTACAGCCACTGAAGATCTGGAGCATTGATCATGATTTCAAAGATCATAGTTCTGGGTCTGGTAAATGAATGGAAAGATCTTTCTCAACTCTCTAGCTCTCTAAATCCTGGGCAGATTATCTGTGTTGACACTCCTCCTCCTGGCTTTGAGCTGTGCTGTCCCTATGGCATTTACTCTCCTACAGAGGTGTTCATTGCAAAGGTGGCTGTAAGAAGGAATAAAATGCCATGTTAAATTCATGCAGCCTACAAAGCGGTGATGCTGATAAGTCTGAAATCAATGGATGAGCTTCTATTATGAATAGAAATATCTCAGCAAAGATGGGGGAACTATCCACTGCCATCTCTTTGCAGGGGCCACAGTATGCTGCTCGGCTGTGCTCGCATACTTCAGTGGTCATTTCCCACTTGTGTTTGCTACTTTTTACATTGTAACATTGCTCTCTGACTGTCCATTGTTCCTCTCCCCAAAGGCCCTAAGAGGAGGTCACTCAGCCAGTCGGTTTCAATGTATTTTTCAGCCTGCTGACATTCATCTACAATGTCTTACATGAAATTGTGGCCATTCCACATATTGCTTCCTATTACGCTGCTGCTGCCTGGAAATATGACCTGTCCCTTTTTTCACTGGGATGTTTCTTCTGATCCTCCCGAATTGTCCCTCATCAGGGCATTCAATATGTCCACTAGCCTGATGAAAACCAAGCCAAACCCAGGGGCAGATCCCCAGCTGATGGGGAGCCATGACAGTTACATGGGCTAAGGATCTGCCCCAGAATGTTCTCCAAGGAGTGTAGGATATTCCACACACCGTGGAGCACATGCCAGGTCCAAGTGGGATCAGGTGCTCAACTAGACTGAAGATGAATGATAATTACATTCACCTTGCTTTTCAACTGCATTTTCCTGATACTCTCTGAACCCTTCCCCTTCCCCTTTCTCTGTCCCACTCACTTTCAGCACAGCCAGTGCCCTGGCTCTGGGCTGTTATCAGTTGTTCTCTCCCCTTCAAACTATCATGCCAAACTGTGTTAGGTCTTATTTCAGTTACACCCATTTTAAACTTGGGAACCTACTCTGACTTCAATGGAGTTATTCCTGATTACACTCCTGATGGAAGCAAGATCAGAATGAGGCACTAAAAGTTCACCACTGTACTGCCTAAAGAATAGCAATTCTCTGCAACGATCCTATCAGATGGGGTATACAGTGGTTTTCAACCTGGGTCTGAGGATCCCTCGGGGTCTGCAGACTATGTCTAAGATTTCCAAAGAGGTCTGTTCCTCCATTTGAGGGGTCCACAAATGAAAAAAGGTTGAAAACAACTGGGGCAGTATATGGGAAGATTGTACTGCCTAAATTACAGTGGATAAATTAAGGACATCACTCACTAATTTTAAACATTTTACCAGCATTAAATTCACTTGGAAAAAATGTTTAAGGGGAAAAAATTGGGCCTGATGCTCTGTTGCCTTGCACCTCGTGTAGCCAATTACAACAGAGCAAAATGGTCGTCCTACAGCCAAGTCAGCATGGTACCATAACAGCCACCATCTTGGCTGGCACACCAGGGACTGAACTGGGGACTAAACCTATGAACTGCTACAGCTTGAGCTAAAGAGTCAAGGCTCTGTAGCTAGGCTGTAACAGAGTCCTCTGTGGATCAGGGCTAGAGGCGACCTATCACACTCATGTACCAGTGGGTTACAGTAGCATATTACACCCACTTAGCAATCACTTTGCACTGTGTAAAGGACCAATAAGGTGAAAGGCCATGGAATTCCGGGAAAGCTTGTTCCATAGCATAGAGGGAAAATAGCTAGAGACTGCGCCCAGCTGTGGAGAGAGAGATACAGAGAAGTTATAGAGTAGTTCTGAGCCAGATGCAAAAGCGTTAAGCATGGTTGGGGTGCAGCTATGCAAGAATTCAAAAGCCAGCAGCAGATCCAAAAACAAAGCCAATCTTAAACCGTACATGAAGGAAACACACAAAATATATAACAATGAAACAGGAAAGGAAAGTTGTTTCAGTACAGAACTCTCCAGAAATAACAGCAGCAAACAGGCTAGTAGAATAATGCTCTCATGGAACAGAATGTGAATAGAATCACGGTAACACAGGATCTTGCCCTGTTAAAGAACAAACACAGCAAAAAATCCAGGCAGTGCTAATGTTTATAGCTATTTAATCGATGCATGAGGTTATGACCCCATCTCCAAATACCTTTGAGGGACTCTTCTGCCTGTTGAACTGAAGGCTGTGCTTCCATCTATCATTTCTCCTAACAGCTTTTGGTCTTCACCCGAACTAATTATGCCCAAATCCACTGTGAGGGTGGATTTGACATTGATTAAGAAAAGTTCAACATTGCCCACCAATGATAAACAGGTTCCAGTGCATGCAGATAATTCCCTCAACAACCTCCTCCCTGCGCATTGACATAGGGATTTATTTTATTATTTTAATGCACCCATCATCATGGACTCTGGGCATATGACAAAATAGCACAGAGATACAAGCAGCTCCCAGTTCCTATACTGCCCCCAAACACCATAAGATAACCCTCCTCCGCAATAATCCACAGTCAAACAAATATTTGATTTAAAAGATATTGGATCTCAAGGTCAGTAAAGTAGGGCTCCATCCATGAGAGCAGGTTCTGCAGCCAAGAACACACTACTGAATAGGATGACCAGACAGAAACTGAAACTGGGAGTTATAATGGATCACAAATTGATATGAGTCAACAATGCGATGCAGTTGTCAAAAAGGCTGGTATTCTGGGGTGTCACAGCAGGGCCAATGGTAAGACACAGGAGGTATTTATCCCTCTCTCCTCGGCACTGGTGAGGCCTCAGCTAGAGTTGTGTGTCCAGTTCTGGGTGCCACACTTTACAAAAGCTGTGGACAAATTGGAGAGACTCTAAAATGATAAAAAGGTTTAGAAAACCTGGCCTAAGAAGAAAGGTTAAAAAAAACCTGTGCATGTTTAGCCTTGAGAAAAGACTAAGGGGGACCTAATCACAATCTTCAAATGTGTTAAAGGCTGTTACAAAAAGGACAATGATCAATTGTTCTCCATGTCCACTGGAGGTAAAACAAGAAGTAATTGGCTTAATCTGCAGCAAGAGAGATTTGGGTTAGATATTAGGAAAAAACTTTCTAAAAGTAAGGATAGTTAAGCACAGGAATAGGCTTCCAAGGGAGGTTGTTGAATCCCCATCACTGGGAAATTTTTAAGAACAGGTTGGACATAGACCTGTCCCGGGGCTGATTAGATGACTTCTCAAGGTCTCTTGCAGCCCTATGATTCTACCATTTTTAGGACCTTACCAGTGTAGAACAAGATGTGTATCTGATATAATAAATTGATGTGGCTCCATTGACTTTAATGGCGCTTTGCCAATTTACGCCAGCTGAGAATCTGACTCTTAATGCTGAATATCAGTCTTCTGCTGTTTTACAGACACTACTCGAATCAGCCCACCATCTCTGTTTTTCTGAACTCTTCTCGGACTGAGTACTGAATTGTGAACCAGAGATGAGCAGACCTTACAATGGTAAGGATTACTGATGAGGCTTACTAGATTCGTTGGTTAATGTGTTTGGCCTGGTCCCCACTAAGTCCCCACTTCGGACTAAGGTACGCAAATTCAGCTACGTTAATAACGTAGCTGAATTCGAAGTACCTTAGTCCGAACTTACCGCGGTCCAGACACGGCAGGAAGTCTCCCCCAGTTGATGCCGCGTACTCCTCTCGGCGAGCTGGAGTACCGGCGCCGACTGTGAGCACTTCCGGGATCGATCCCAGAACATCGATTGCGTGCCGCCGGACCCTCCGGTAAGTGAAGACAAGGCCTTTGTATAGTGTCTTGAGCATGTAAAGGGCTAGACGTGGTATAAGTAGGTATAATTCTGTTTTCCATCTGCCACACCTTTACATATAAAAAGTCAGCCTGCCTGTTTAAGGGGGCAGGTCTTTGAGGGAATTCCAGGTGAAGGGTCCTATAGAGTCAAAGAGAATCCCTGCTTTCTATCTCCCAGACATTATATTTGTTATTTCTTTTTTTTGTTTTCCTTCATTTAACTTAAAGTTACCTAGGCTGACAGTACACGTTTGGATCTTTGCATATGGAAAATTTAATTGTGTAAGTGCAAAGAATTATTCTTACTATCACTTGAAACGATGGGTGCAAAAAAAGCATTCTCAAACATTCCTTCTACATTTGAAGATTGTGTTTGCTTATGAGACAGAACATTAGTCTCAGTGGAAGATTAATTTGCTCTTTGTTGAAGGAAAGTACTCTTCAAGAAGAAAGTAAACATTCTGGAGACAGAGCTCAGGGGAAGTGGTAATGAAATATTGTATAGTGCATTGCACCTCTAGGTCACTGGTTCAAATCCAGCCTCGATTGGTAGTAACTGAAAACTGTTAACATCTAATGGCTGTTCAATGGTCTGTGTAATATGAGTTTCTGTGGTTGTGTCTACATTGCAACAGGCAACCTTATTGAGCCTCTTAGCTGTTAGGCCAAGGACTGAATAAGTAATGTGAGTGATGAATCTTCTCCATTTTAGAGAGGTTCTTTTCAGGATAGCATTGAGGCACGTTGTCAGGTGGGGAAACTTCCCCTTCTGCTGGCAGTATTGTACCTGACCTGTGGTTAAACAGATGATTTCAGGCTTCAGAGTTTGTCAACTCAGCATTTCTCACCAGCATTAAATCCATTTTTAAAATGAATGTTCACATAGGCAGCTACCACCCAAGAACACCTGCCAGAAACAAAGCCTGATTCACTGCCAACAAGTCTTTTCCATCTCAAATCTCTTATATCTATAAATAACTGTGTTGTTTTAAAGAAATATGTATTGTAGACTGCAGACAAGTCTCGTCACTTTCCACATGAGCTAGAAAAGACAAATTCTACCTGAAAGGGTCAGCCACAGATAGAAACCAAACCAAAACCACCACCATATGGTTTTGCTTAGCATATTCCTGCAACTAACAATAATGCTGCATTAATGTCTGATTCTGCATCCCATTCACTTATTGAGTCACATTTACTCACATAAGTAATCCCACTTACTTCAATATTTAGTATATTTATTGTCTGAGGTTTCCCAATTTGAGCTGGAAACTGTTTTTGAGGACAGAATTCATAGTTGTCCTAGCGATCCTAGGGGGAAATAGTTGCTCTTTGTCTGAATTCCAGTGCGGTTCAGCAACAGCCCAAAGCAGATAAAAACACCTGAGCCAAATCCTCAGGCACAGCGAGGTGAAACCCAGTGCAGCTAGGAGGGAGCAGAAAAGGACAGAGATTGGTATCACTAAGGTAGCTGAAATCCATCTTTGCGGCTCCCTAATTCTTGGGCCACCAGATGCCAGTCTGGTCCTGAGAAGTAAGTAAGAGCAGTTCAAGGCTACTCTATTTTTTCCCTGCTGTAAGGGGTAATTCAAGCAGCTAGGGTGTCCTATGCCCTAGACCCTAGCAACACCCCTTTTCACTATGTAGAGGGACTGGGAAAGGAGGGTGGAGAGTCAACTTTGCACCAGAACAGTGTAAAGCAGCCATAGCTGAGGAGAAAGGTGGGGCTGGATCTAGCCCTATGTGTTTTGATGACTTGTAAACAAACTGTGTGTGGTGGATCCTGCCCCTGTGTTTTATAAAACAGACACCCAGAGGAGGGATAGCTCAGTGGTTTGAGCATTGGCCTGCTAAACCCAGGGCTGTGAGCTCAATCCCTGAGGGGGCCGTTATAGGGATCTAGGGCAAAAATCGGTCTGGGGATTGGTCCTGCTTTGAGCAGAGGGGTTTGACTAGATGAGATCCCTTCCAACCCTGATATTCTAAGTAACCAGTTGGTGAAGTGATTCTGTTCTGCACTATGGTCCCATAACAATTTGTGGGATTTTATTTGGGAGCATTAACTTCTACACACAAAATATGTCAGTTCTTATTATTCCCTGTAAACTTGTCAGATATGGGTGGAGATATGCCCAGTAAAACTACAGAGACGGATATACTGCAGCAGTAAACAGGTCATTAAATAGAAACAGTAAACGCTACAAAACGTACTCGATCTTGGTCAGTTTTAAAGTACCGGACGGACTCTAAACCTGGAAGATGCTCAACTCAGTCTAAATCCCCAATTCGAAATCCAGCCTCAGTTTGCTCTGCAAACAGATGATGAGAAAGTAGCCCTGTAAAAATTACACCACAGCAACACAGCCACTAGTATTTAGCAACTCGCATCCAGAGCAAGCCACCAAAACAATGACTGAGCTAGAAGACACTGAGCAGAGGAGCAGGGGAATGGTTAAACTACAGTAAGAGAATATACCTGGGATGGGAGAGAGAGAAGTTATTATTTGTACTATATTATTAAGATGGAAGGCTTTGCTTAAAAGTACTCTTCATGGCACAAGTGGTGTTGTGGTTGGAGTGGACATAGAGACAGTGCTGCCAGTTTAGATGGGGATGAATGTATATGGGTCAGATTCTACGGCAGCAGCGCAAAGCAGCCCTGGGTGGGGCAGTTGATTCCCCTGACACAGGGCAATCCATGGGTGGTGAATAGTATATATTTTTGTATTTACGGCCCTCTAAAAAATTTTGAATGGACCCCTTTGGAAATCTATTCTCGGACCCCTTAGACGTAGTCCGCAGACCACCGGTTGAGAACCATCGGTATATATAAAAAATATTTACCCAAACGAGTCGCCTGTGTTCTGCTCCTGTTCGTTTTAGGAATCACAAAACAAGGCTTCTGTCTCTTTAAACTGCTGATTTCTAAGCACTCCTCAGGACTCCTCATAGTTTTCTCCCTCCAGAGGTGTTATAAAAAAGTGGTCACAAAAAAATCTGCTCTCCCAGGGCACTGCCTGAAGGCTTTGTAAACACTGCTTCCAGCCTCTCCAGGAAGCTAGGAGAGAACACAGCAGCTGCTTTGGAGATTTTACCTGATCACATGGACGTCCACTGAGATTCTAACGACACCACTAGATAGACAGCTCCGTGTTTCTGGAAGGTGATGAACTTCTCAACAGGCCAAGTAGCCTCACTAAACTGCATAGAAATTAGGGATTAAAAACACTGATTAGGTCATAATTTCTGTGCTCTGCACTACCTTGTCTGCTTTGGACTAGCGTTTAGCTTTAAATGACTGAAGTAAGGGAGCCTTCACCCTCATTCCTTCAGGCCACTAATATTTGGGTTCTTCCTTGATCATTACCAGCACAGATTGTTTCCCACTCACATTAAACCGCACTGTTTCGTGTTACTTACACTTTGCTTTTTAGAGGAATTGTGACAGACATTGTAGCCAGGAGACTAAGGTTTGGTTTACACTTAAAGTTAAAATTGACATAGCTACATCAATTCAGGGGTGTGAAAAATTCACACCTGTAGTGTAGACATGGTTGAATCCAGCAAGGGTAACCCTGAACTCCTGACATCCAACCACAACACATCAAGCTCACTGGAAGCATGTACATCATTTACATGTATAATTGTAACCTAGGCCATGTCTGCTCTCAGGACCTTTTTATACTGGATATATTTGACACTGGGCTAAGCCATCGCAGCACCGTTTTACGCCAGTGCTGAGTATTTACATTAGAGTTTGCACTATTGTAGTGTAGCTATACTGGTACAAATAACCAGAGTGTAGTTAGGCCAATAGATCCACTGGTGTATCTCAGATCCACGTGCATAGGGACACCAAAGTATCAGAGTCTATCTGCAGGGCCGGCTCCAGCTTTTTCGCCGTCCCAAGCAGCGAAGCGGGGGTGGGGAAAAAAAGCCGATCGGCAGCACTTCAGCAGCAGCTCAATGAGGAGGACAGGGACTGAGGGACCCGCCCCCGAATTGCCGCCGAAGACCCAGACATGCCGCCCCTTTCCATTGGCCGCCCCAACCACCTGCTTGGTTCGCTGGTGCCTGGAGCCAGGCCTGTCTCTCTGCCAGGTGGAAATGAGAGGGGTTTTTCATTTTAAGATTGAGCCTTTGCATCTCCTGGGAACAGAGAGTCTTGGCCCCCTGCAGGAGGCAGTCAGCACTACACAGGATCTGGTCCTTGGTTTGTAGGACAATTTTGCTTACATCACAGCAAAACCAGATGCTGCAACTGCGTAAGTCGAGGCATAAGTCTTTTTTCTTCCCAAATTGCACAAAGTTCCTGTCTCACATGGGTATTTTAGGTTCAAAACCAGCCGCAACTTATAGAAACTTCCACCACTGCCCAGGACAGCAGCTACATGCTTCTTTACCAGACTACAAAAGGTGAACTACTACCCTGATTGTGTTAGCCTAGATGGAATAAAGTAACTTTTAATAAAGTGCACCGATGGCAAAGAAAAAATGATATGATCACAGAGCTGGTATAATAGGATTTAATTCTGCTTCAGATGTGCTAGTTTTAATAAAAAAGGATTGAGCAAATCTAAAATAAATTACACTGAAAGATCAGGCTTATTGCTTGTACAGTTCTGTTAACTCTTCCACAGACATTTTTAGAGACTGTATTTATGAGACCTTATGATTTTTGGAAGAGAGGTATAAAATACATCTGCAATTTTCCCATTATTTGCAACCTTGTTTCATTTTCAAGTGTCAGTTCTCAGCACTTAAATACAGTGCTCTCTAACAGAAGTAATCGAAAATGATGAGTTGTTTATGGAGTGATTTTGTTAAGCAAATTAGTGAAACAATCTTTCCTTCCCTTTGGAAAGCTATAAAATCCAACTAAGGGTTTTTTTTTACTGGAATGAGGATTCAGTTGTGTCTTTTTGTGACATTCACTAATTCTTCATTTAGATTCTAATTCACTAATAATTCTACTGAAACGTCATCTATTCAACAGGGAAAACTGTTAATTACCCCCCTTGGGATTAGTACTTCAGATCCCAATCCTGCAAATTGTTCAGTGCCAGGTCTGCCTGCAGATAAGCTTATTATATTACTGATATTCCAGTACAGCCTAGAGGCCCCCAATGAGATATGGGTCCCATTGTACAAGGCACAGTACAAACACATAGTGAGACTTAGGGTACGTCTATACTTACCCGCTGGTTCGGCGGCAAGCAATCGATCCCGGAAGTGCTCGCCGTCAACGCCGGTAATCCTGCTCCGCGAGAGGAGTAGGCGGAGTCGATGGGGGAGCCTGCCTGCCGCATGTGGACCCGCAGTAAGGACCTTTAAGTTCGAACTAAGATATTTCAACTTCAGCTATGTTATTCACGTAGCTGAAGTTGCGTATCTTAGGGCGAACTGGGGGCTTAGTGTAGACCAGCCCTAAGTCTCTGCCCCAAGGAACTTTCTCTTGCCTGTTCATTTACAGTGTAAGAGTTGGAGAGAAAACAGAGGAACAGACAGAGGACATAATTTATCAAGGTCATCTAGCAGCTTAGTTGCAGAGCTGGGAATACAACCCAGCTCTCCTGATTCCCAGTGCAGTGTCCTGTGCTCTAGAACATGGGGCATGAGCTTGTAGAATCAGGGCATAATTAAAACTGAGGGCCAAATTCCACTGTGCCATCACCAGGTGCAGCGCCACTGATTTCATTCGTATAGTTCCTCACCTTTGCCAGGGCTGTGAGATTTTCTGTAACTATGCCCACAGCCAGTTGCAACAAAACCCGTTTCCTGTGCATCACCGAGGATACAGTGCCAGTCTTACACATCTGCAGCCCTATATTCTTGGCTGCTTCCATGTGGTTTTATTCAACTCAGGTGCACATGGGTCCTGGCGCTGAGATGATGGATTAACATTTAAAGTTTTTATTTGAGGTCAAGCCTGACAATTGTATCATTTAGAGCTGGGCCCAGGACATAAAGGGCCTAATTCTCCATTTCAGTTACACCAGTTTTAAAACAGTGGTACTCTACTGAACTCAGACATAAAGCTAACACAACAGAGCAGAAAATCAGGCTCACACTTGAAATCTCGAGCTGTATCTGCACTTTCGGGGGGGTTGGCTCCAAGGTTTTGGTTCAGTCCATCAGAAATGGGGCCAGCTGCAAAGTCTGGATTCACACGCTATATCATGCCATCAGATTTTAATCAAAATACACTACTGGCTTCACTGAGAAGTTATGCTTAAAATCTCATAGTATGACGATGCTCCAGGTTTGTATCCAATTCCAAATTTTCTCAAAGTAGAGGTGTGTTAGGAGCTGTGGTTTTACTTGGCTCCATCTTGGTTATAATTGTCTTAATCTCATATGCCACTAAATTTGATAATGTACCTATAGCAGCTGATCATTCTGAAGATATTGGGCCCAGCTCTCTGGATTGTCAAGTCTGCTATGTGCTGTTCCAGAAGCACAAAGATGTACTCAAACTTACTTAGCCAGGTCCGATATGGGGCTCCAGGACGATAAACAGCTACCAGAGTGGAACCTGTGCAGGACTCATGGCCAGGATATAGCTGGGGCATCCCGTACATCTCCAGTTGTCACTATAAATCTCTTGTGATCATTGGCAGCTGGAACAATTTATAGGAGCCTGGAGACTTCTCTAAGTTTCACAGGGAACTGGACCAACCCATAGACAGCTCCTGGACTGGTACACGGAAAAGAGGTTAAACTCCACTTTTGGACACACTCCTCCTGAGTTGCACCAATCACTCCTTAGCTGCAGCCCAGAATCCAGGCCTTATCTTATTCTGAGCCTACTGGACTCTCCCATAATAATAAATGCTATGTCTGCAACTTGTACATCTTCATGCTGGGGAAGAGGCAGAAGAGCGCTGAAAACTCTGAAAATCCAGCAGCACAGCTCTGATTTCATTTTGAGACGAATCTACTGCAACATAAAACTATCTCCAGCTTTCATTATGAAGCAGGCCGAGGAATGAGCTTCCTTGCATCGTGCTGCAATACAGTGAGGGTGCAAGGGAAAGCTGCACATGAACCGGCCAACATAGAATCAAGATACGGAAGTGTATGTTATACAGCTCCAAGGCAGTAGCATGATCATCTGTACCAATAGTAATGGGACGGTCCTGGATTTTTCTGTGATGTCCTATTGTTCCAGGAACTTGGTTTGAGACACCTGACACATCACAGGTTTTCATTTTTATCAACCGTCATGTTTGCCTTTTATAACTTAATATTTTTTTTTGTCTTGAGATGGATTGCTGCACTGATTCGAATTCACTCTGTTTACCAGGTGGAAACAGGCAGTGGAACAAGAGTTCAGTAGGAAAAGTGATTGCAACAAAGAAAAAATGAACGGTTAGACATGTTTATTACACTAATGCCTAGGAACTAGCCAAGACTGGGGCCCCATGCTGGGAGGCACGGTGCAAACAGAGCAGCACACAATCCCAGCCCCAAAGAGCTTACACTTTATTGGGTTCAGACGCTTTCAAAGCTGTTCTTTTGCACAAAGTGAAAGTCAATCCCCAATACTAGTGCAGTGTTCCATGACAGTACTGCCAACGAATTTCAGTTCTTGGAGGAATTCTGTCACTGAGAAATGTGCCCGTGTTGCTGCAGAATCAGAACCTGGCAGCAACACCACCTCCTCGCATTGTTTTAAGGACACTCTTGTCTTTTGTATGGACTATTGTGTGACCCTAAGAGGTCTCAACACAAACTGTCGCAGTTTTTCTATGTTGAAAATATGGTCAGCTTCACACTGAGCCATGTTTAGCGATTCCCATTGACATGAATACTTTCATATTCCATTGGCTGGTTCACATACACCTTTCCCTTCGATATCATTGAATCTCTGACACACATCATGAGAGCTATCTATCTATATCAGAGATTCAGCTACACACACAGAGACATAGTGAGCAGCCTTTGTGTAGCACCTGCTATTTATAACCCGTACAGACGGCTGCTGTGATTGATGTGGAACCCTCTGATCTCCAGCAAGAACACAGACCCCATCTGACAAAACTGACTCTTGTGCTTTGTCTTTTATTTTGATAGGTTTCCTGCCAGCTGGGCTCTCTCTCTTTTTGATCAAGGGCAATATGTCTTTAATCAATTAGTATCCTTATTTTGCTTTATTTTTAAGAGCACTGAGCCAGGCCAACGAAAGGGGTAAAAATACTGTAATTCCTCAACTTTGATTACAAGTACTAATGACTAATAATAGCAACACTTTCTGTAGCAACTCTCCACTGGAGGTCTCAGAACTCTTTACAAACTTATTTATTGGGTTTAGAAAACACTACAAAAGTGCGGATTCCAGGTTCTAAGCACCCTCACTACTCTAAAACCAATATATATATATATACATATATATATATACATATATATATATACACATACACACACACACACACACACACACACAGAAGGCAGCTGCTCATCCTCACAACATACTATCAGTTTTAATCGGAATATATTTGAAACCAAGCTCCCCATACAACCTGTGAAAGAAATCAATCATTCTCCACCTTAAGAGATTGATGATGATTCCCAAAGCAGATCCCCCCCTGGGCCTCCCCAAAAGCCCATTCAAATATATCGGTCTTGCAACATTTTCAGGAGTCCGAAGATTCAAACTGTTTGGACCAGCGATGGGGATCTGAATTCCAAAACTGCACTCTGTTGCCAGCCTCCTCCTCCCACATGAGCAATTCTGCAAGGCTCAGCTGAAGCTGCATGGCACTGGGGGAGAGACAATCTCACTGGTAAGATGCTCCCAGACCACTTACAGGGTCAAATTAATCCCTTAAATTTCACCTGGAAAGTAACAGGCAGCCAATAAAGCTTCACAACCTACCACTGAAGAAGGAGACGGGTATAAAAGAATCACATCACCCATAAATGAAATGTAGCCCCCTTTAGGGTGGCATATAGCAGCTGTTACATAGCTCACAGCAAAACTAAATCATGGGGTTCTGAGCAGGAAGGGCCCAAGATACCATATCCAGTTACAACTACTGGGGGAGTTTAGAAGAGATAATGTATCCGCTGTCTTGGAATTAAGTTTAACACCTCAGTTTTACAAAAAGTGTCATGGGAGTTCTAATTACCACCTGTGGTCAGAACCTTAGTCACAAATATTACTTCCTGCACTTCAGGTACACAGCTTGTGGGGCTGCTTTCTGAGCTTCGTTGGCCCCTAAACCCCTGATATCAAGCTCTGCAATCAAGGCAAAGATTAGTATTCAAACACTTTCCTTACCTAGCACACCAGCTACGCCACTGTAGCGCATCTGGTGAAGACCCTCTTTATGCCAAGGGCAGAGAGCTTTTCCATTGGCATAATAAATCTCTGTGAGAGGCAGTAGCTATGCCAGTGGGAGAGGCTCTTCTGCCGACATAGCGCTGTCCACATTGGCACTTAGGTTGGTATAACTTACGTCACTCAAGGGGGTGGCTTTCTTCACGTTCCTGAACAACGTAAGTTATACCGAAGTAAGTGGTAGTGCAGACCTGGCCTAATTCGCCTTTATACTGCTTTGGAACCGTCTCTTTGTTATGCCTCTTAGCAGAATCACTTATTTAGACCAGCATAACAGAGAGTTACACTAGTGTAAAATAGGCATAAGAACCAGGCCCATTATCTTCATATTGCTGCCTTACAGCTAGAAAGCCAGAAAGCTGGTAGGCTGTGGCTATGTTGTGCTGCTCCGATGATGCCAAGCAGCCACAGACCTGGCTCCCCTGGCAGTGAGCTGGGCTTTACATCGGCTTTATGTACCCAGAGGGGTGCCAAGCAACTGGAACACATTGTTGAAGCTGGCTCTGATTCCCCACTGCCCTGCATTTCCACCTGAGTACAGTGAATACCAAATGCTACCAAACAACAGGACCAAATCCACTAGGTTTGCATCACTGGCATGGCCAGAGCGTGGCCCAGGGTTGAGGCCACTTTACCCCAGTGTAAATGCCTAGATGCGGTGCAACGTGGAACTACCCTGTTTCCCCGAAAATAAGACATCCTCCGAAAATAAGGCCTACTTACAGTTTTGCCTCTCGTTGTAATATAAGGCATCCCCCCGATAATAAGACCTCCCCGATAATAAGGCATCCACCGATAATAAGGCATTTTTCATTTCTGAAAAATAAGACATGCCCTGAAAATAAGACCTAGCGCATCTTTGGGAGCAAAAATTAATATAAGACACTGTCTTATTTTCGGGGAAACAGGGTAGTCACAACATTTTTCAATGAAAAAAAAAAAGGGGACTTATTTTCCACTAAAATGTTCCCATTTTTCACCAGTTGTAGTGCAAGACAATGTAGAATCTGGTCCCGTGTCCATATAACAAACGTTTCAGCCTTCTAGGCCCCCTCGATTATTTTTCTAGGAGAGTTTCTAATCTCATAGGCCTGCCAATGAGCAATCTAGGGAATCTCGCTTTCTAAGAAAATCTTATTACCGTACAAGAGGTACATAAGATAACTTTGGCCTTGTGTTTGTATTTCTGCCTTTCAGGTTTATGAGCAAATAACTTGCCCTGAATAGGCTTTGTGATATGTTTTTATGCTATTAAAAAAACCAAAGTCGGGAAAGACTAATTTTTTCATTTTTTGCCTTGTGCGACCCAAATCAATAATTACACCTATCGATCCAGGACAAAGTCAGAACACTAATTTACACTGAGTACCTTAACCTAATAAAAAGGCAACAACTGTATTTGCTGAAATTGATTTCCCTTTTGTTTTCAAGAGAAAATCTGCAGACCCGTGGAATAATGCATCAATAAGTCTTAGTGCAAAAAAAAGCACTTAATTATCAGCAAATATCACAAAAACTAAAAAACCTCTCTGAATATGAAAATATAGTCTGACCAAGTTCAATGGGGTTTAACACCAGAATTTCTTGTACCTCTACTAGATGCCATGATTCACATTGCACAAAAGCACAAGGTGAATTTAAGAGTCTAGTAAAATCGCTTTGTAAGGGAAACAGGTAAAATTATTTCAGTGATAGCTGCTTATATGGGCTGTAAAGTGTTGCTGAAATATTTTGTTTTGAAAGGGTATCCTTTTTATTTATTCACACTTTTGCAGGATTCGGAGGACATAATTACAAAAGTCTTACAAACCCAAAATTCTATAGGGGCTAAAATGTTCCGGTGATGTTTATATCAGCCTCTGCTGTACATACAGAATCCTGTCGTCAAGTGTCAATTAAGCTGACATGAATATACAGTGAGAGAAGTCACCAGAGGCTGGCTGTGGAGAAGTTTGGAGCATTTTACGGAGGCGTCATATCAGCTAACAACTTGAAATTGAAACTATGCACAGATCTTTGTAACGAATGAAATGTGATGCTGATTTTTGGTATAACTACCTAGAAGAGTCAAATTCACTCCTTATGTCACATCTATCTATTTTAGGGTTTTGTATGAGCTCTGGTAAGTAGACATTGGAAGTTACCATTCCCTAGTGAAAGCGACTTGCAGATTTCTCCTCAAAATCTGCATTGTGCCATACAGTTGCCTAGACACAGGAATCTAGGCAAATACACAGAGCATTTTAGCATTGCTGTGATGTGATGTGGGTGTTGAACATATTCCCTATGCCCAAATCCAGCAATGTCATGAAAACCAGCCACATCCTCAGGCCTGCACTGGTAAAAGAGAAACTACAGCAGCTTACCCAAAAAAGCAAAAATGTATTTAATTGTCTAAACAAACCACCATGGTCTTGAAGTTTAAGGGCTAGATTCTGCCTTAAGATATGAATGGACGCATCTCTCAGTGTCTTCAACAGTAGCTGCACTTATCTGAAGCAAAGTACTTTCGTTTTAAGTACTTTAAATTTCAGTTGAAGTTAGTGCTCTTTAAAAATACAGCGTGAAGTCCTCAATCCACAGACCAACTAGAGCACAGGCAGTCACACAGCAAGTTTCCCCATGTGTGCCCCAGCCCTGACCTGGGGATGAGTAATTGTTTCCCAGTTTCAACCTTTTGCCCTTCTGCTCAAAATGCCAACGAAGGTACCACTTGTGGCGGTTTCTGTGTAATGAATAGGACCTGCATTGAGACCAACCCATTATTTCAGCGAGGCCTCCTGCTCCTTTTGTATTTAGTATTTAAAAACAAAAGTTTGCATTAAGGGTCTGCTCTACAGCCTATTAAAGGAAATGGAGAGATTCCTATAGACTTTAATAGGCTAGATCAGGGGTTGGCAAACTTTTTGGCCTGCGGGCCACAGCAGGGTATGGTAGGCCATGAATGCTCACGAAATTGGGGGTAGGAGTGCGGGAGGGGGGGTGAGGGCTCTGGCTGGGGGTACAGGCTCTGGGGTGGGGGCAGAAATGAGGAGTTCAGGGTGCAGGAGGAGGCTCCGGGTTGGGGTGCAGGGGGGAGGGTGAGGGCTCGGAATGATGGGTTTGGGGTACAGGAGGGGGCTCTAGGCTGGGACCGAGGGATTCAGAGGACGGGAGGGGGATCAGGGATGGGACTGGCTGTTGGGGCATGGGGTGGGGTGAGGGCTCTGGGGTGGGGCTGAGGATAAGAGGCTTGGGTACAAGAGGGGACTCTGGGCTAGAATTGAGGTGGAGGGCAGTGGGGGGGGCGGATTAGGGCTGTGGTAGGGGAGGGCCTCAGGGGTGGAGGCTCTGGGCAGCTCTTGGAAGCATGTCCCCTCTCCGGCTCCAAGGCATGGCCAGGCGGCTCTGCGCACTGCCCCATCCTCAGATGCCACCCCTACAGCTCCCATTGGCTGGGAACCATGGCCAATGGGAGCTGTGGGGGCAGTGCCTGCGGACAGGGCAGCATGCAGAGCCACCTGGCCACGCCGCAGCATACAACGTAAGAGACAGAAGGGATAGGGTGACCAGATGTCCCGATAGTTGGGGCTTTTTTTTTTTTTTCTTTTTTTTTTAATATATAAAGTATGGGCTCCTATTACCCCTCACCCCATCCCAATTTTTCACACTTGCTGTCTGGTCATCCTAGAAGGGGAGGTCATGCCAACTGCTTCCTGAGAGCTGCACAGAGCGGGGCAAACCCCTGACCCAGCTCCCCGGCTGGAGGACAGAAGCGGGACAAACCCCCAACCCAGGTCCCCCGCGGGAGCTGAGAGACAGATTAAATGGTCTGACGGGCTGGATGTGGCCTGCAGCCCGTAGTTTGCCCACCCCTGGGCTAGATCATGCCCTAGGGACATAAATTTTCAAACCTGGGAGCATCAAACCAATTTTTAGCACTTGAAAAAGTGGTCTGTTTTCACAGATGCATTTTGATAACTGTTCTTTACTTGCATGGAAGCTAATGGGGGCTCTGAGTGTTCAACACCTCTGAAAATCTGATCACCTCTTTATCAAAATATGGATTTAGGTGCCTAAAATTAAATATTCCACTTTGGCCTTGTGAAAGGTGCTAATCAGCAGCCCCAGTCACCAAGTATTCTCCTAATTTAATAAAAGAATACAGGATAATACTAGCTAAATGGTCAAATTTTATACACAGTACATAACGAAACTACCTATTGACATACAGATAAATATGTACAGAAAGCATACGGTTTACCAATACTATCATTTACTATGTTGAGGACTTTACTATAAAATGAGAATGCTTTATAACCAGTCCCTCAGTTTGACTGACACCTCATTAAAAATTTACTAGATTAAACTTCTTGAAGGACCCCAAATTATGTTAGAGTCAGTGCTTCAGCAAGAGAGACTAAATGTTATGATTATTTAAAACCATAGACTGATCATTTATTCAAGACATGGAAATACCCTTGGAAAAGTTGCATGAAATCTGATGGCAATCTGTACGTGCCATATTTTGCCTCATCTGGTTATATAAACTCAACAGTTCACAACTTTTGCTGTGAGGATTTAAGGCCTAAACTTTAGGCAAAATTCCCATTGCTGTAAAGACTGAAAGGTCAGCACCTACATTCAATAGTGTGATGTTCTTAGGGTTACTTTAATGAATTAAAATATCCACTGATTCAAAATAAATAAGGGTATTTATTATGTAGGGGAGACATTTCCAATAACAAAGTAGCAAAAATAAAAATATATTTGTAAATCCAAAAAGGCACCATGTACGGTGTCATCTTCTAAAATCGGAGTCCTGCCTTGGATTCAATGAGCTTTGGGATCAGTCCTTGAATGAGTACGATTTGCTTTCTCCTGAAATGATATTAGTGGAGGCTAAACGCATTAATCACTTACTGCTCTCTAGAGGTGCGCTCATTCAGAAGAGGAGCATTGAAAAGGACACACAGGAAAGCTTGTCTTAAATTGCCTTTGAGGAAACTGGATCTGTTCAATGAATAAAGCAGGTACTTCATTTTCAAAGGCTGGCAAACCAGCATCTATCACAAGTACTTGTATTCGTGTTAATACATTAATTAAAAAAATAGATTTAAAATATTTAGTCATTCTTAGAACTCTGGCTGAAAGCCCCTAGTGGTATATATAGTGGAACTTCAGATTTCATATAAACAAAAAATATCAGATACTATAAACATTTTAGGAGACAAACCTGAATTGGAACTACTCTGTACATAGAAATATCTGAGTCAACATTGCAGCATATTCCTCCTATTAATTCTAATATGAAAGTATGGATATTATGCATGTGTACTCAAAGAATATGGTGCACATCAGAACAGATAAACTGAGTTCAGCACAAGGGCTTATCTATATAGTGCAGCAGTGCACACCAGAAGGGCGTCAACCATAGAGCACTCCTAAGTTTTGTGCGCTGACTGCCCCATGTAGACCTTGATGCACTCTAAAACAGTGGTTCTCAAAGCCGGTCCGCTGCTTGTTCAGGGAAAGCCCCTGGCGGGCCAGGCCAATTTGTCTACCTGCTGCGTCCGCAGGTTTGGCCGATCGCGGCTCCCACTGGCCATGGTTCGCCGCTCCAGGCCAATGGGGCTGCGGGAAGCAGCGGCCAGTACGTCCGTCAGCCAGAGCCGCTTCCCACAGCCCTCATTGGCCTGGAGCGGCGAACTGCGACTACTGGGAGCCACGATTTGCCGAACCTGCAGACGTGGCAGGTACACAAACCGGCTCGGCCCACCAGGGGCTTTCCCTGAACAAGTGGCAGACTGGCTTTGAGAACCACTGCTCTAAAAGGTCCTAGCTGCATATTAACATAGTACTGGACTACATCAAGTCGCATGAGGTACCTTTTAACATGTCAACAGGGTCTACAAGGGATCATTAGAGAGTAACACTTTACAGTACTCTAAAATTTACACCGTTCTGGTGAGCATTGCCACACCATGGAGACAAGCCTTATGTCTTTCATCAGGAATGGGTCCCTTCTTTAGAGTTTGACTCTGCAAAACACTGAACACTCTGGCCCCAATCTGGCAAAACACTTCTGTACATGCTTATCTTTAAGCATGAGTAAATTCATTAATGTCATTGTGACTATTCACATGCTTCAGTGTTTTCCTGGATGGGGACCAGAGTGCTCAGCTCCTAGCAGGTGCAAGCCCATAGTCTGTGGAAAACCAGGACCAATATCTAAACCAATATGTAGCTGTGATTTTGCATTCTGCAGAATCCACTGCAGGCTGCAAAATTTCAGATGCCTTATCAGCATGTAAGGTCCATGTCTTTTTTATAGCTTTGGAATTATTTAGTGATCAGTGAATTTACTTAATCCTTTCATTGCACATGGACAAGCAGCATATATCTGCAGAAAGAGCCTTTGTACAATCCTGTGAATAGACACTGTCCATCTTGACAAAGCACTGCAGGAAATGAAAAATTGCCACAGCATGTTGCCCAAAGGTTACTTCCATCACGGCACTGAAGGGGTTCTGATTAATTTGCTTATACTGTACCACTCACTCCACATTTCAAGGAGAACTGGATTCTTATTTGTCGTTCTATGTAGCATTAACACCAAATCAGACCAGCAATGCTAATTCATCACAAGAGAAACTTCCTAGCTGATACGTATATCTACTAATGCAAATAGGGATAGCAAGAATTCACAATACTATACAATTGTCAGTACAGAAGGAATGCTATTTCTTCTCTCTTTGTTTTGCAGTAATACAAAAGCTTGAATTTTCACATGATGTATTTATTGGTTGGGTGACATTTTTGTTGTTGAAATCCCTAACCTAAGACCAAAAGCAAAACGAACTCAAGGATTCAGTATACCCAGTTTAAAACATTAGGTCTGTTCTTTTCCCTTCCAGAAATATACGGGCTGGACCTTTCCTGTGCTCCACTCTCCCATGTCACATGAATAACCTGAGCTGTAGAAGGTGCTAAAAATTGCAGCATTTATATTCCTTTCCCAAAGACTAGCACCTCCGTAACACACACACACACACACACACACACACACACACACACACAAAAACTCACTCCAGATGCCTGCTCAGTGGGAGACCTGAAGTCATTCCTGAAACACCTCATATGGCACTGCCTCGTTTCTCTATTACACCACTTATTTAATTTGATCTAAGGGCTCAGAATTTTCAAATGCTCCTCGTAAGAACTGGATGTAATGCAAGTTATTCATATTCAGTATTTTTTTTTTTTTTTAAGAAAATACTAGTTAAAAGTAGGAAGATTCCTTTAATTCAGTCCATCTAAATTTGAGTCCCTGCAGCACATGATTTAGACATTGCTAGGTGCATATTGTGTACACCTCTGCAACTACAACAAAAGAAAAAGAAAAAAAAAAGGATCCATTTTACTTTAATCCTGACCAGCAGCTGTTAGCAATTTTCTTTAGTTATCACTGTGGGACATGATGGATGGGACACTCAGTTTGCTGAGGAACTAGTTTATAATACCCAAGTGTTCTCAAGGACTGTGGTTCAACAGCACATTTAGTCTAACCAGGAACTACAAAACACAATAGAGAACAAAGTTCCTTCCTTGGAGCAACTATCATTCTTCAGAGAAACTGTGTTGTCTGATCAGGAAGATAATCTCTAGAACAACTGCACGATCTTGGGCCATTCAGCTGGTATACTACATCAGTCAAAAAAGAGTGCATAGCCTCGCCTCATGTGGCAAGTGATGTCAAGACCACGATATAAAGGAGCGAGAAGAGTTCCAGATATTAGTATTATCTCAAGTGCCTGACAGTTTGCCAACCAATAATGCACCATGAAATTGGCCATGCAAAAATATATATAAATGAAACAAAGCAGATTGAGAGGAATCGAGAGGACTTGCAGCCAACGGAAACGGGATAGACTGGAGAATCGCACCATCACCAGGAAAATGCAGGTCTACATGATTGGGGACCTCTTAATGAGAAGAATAGACAGGCCTGTAACTAGAGCTGATCCAGAGAACAGAAGGGTGTGTTGTCTGCCGGGTGCTAAGATACGGGATGTGGACCTGAGGCTGAAGAGGGTCTTAACGGGAGCGGGAAAGAATCCACTGATTGTCCTTCATTTGGGAACAAATGATACGGCTAGAGTCTCGCTGGAACATATCAAGGGAGACTATGCCAGGCTGTGGAAGACACTCAAGGAAATCAAGGCTCAGGTGATCTTCAGTGGGATTCTGCCTGTTCCTAGAGAAGGCAACAAAGGTGTGAAAAGATTATGATGATCAGTAGATGGCTCAGGCAGTGGTGCTATAAGGAGGGCTTTGGGATGTATGGCCATTGGGAGGCATTCATGGACAGAGGACTGTTCTCTCAGGATGGACTTCACCTGAGTAGGGAGGGAAATAGACTTCTAGGATGCAGGCTGGCACAACTGATTAAGAGAGCTTTAAACTAGGAATTTGGGGGAGATGGTTGGGAGATGTCCAGGTAATCTCCACGCCTGATTTTAACATTGAGAGGGAAGAAAATGAAGTAAAAAACAGACATGGGTAGGAGAATGGACATAAGAAGGAAGGGTACTGTAGATACCAGTCTAATAGGTGACACAGGCAGTAGAATATCTGTGCCTAATCGGGTAAAGAATGTGAGCTAAGCCAAACAGCAAAAATCAAGATGTTTGTACACTAATGCAAGGAGCCTAGGTAACAAAATGGAAGAACTAGAGTTACTGGTGCAGGAAGTGAAACCAGATATTAGAGGGATAACAAACATGGTGGAATAGCAGTCATAATTGGAATACAGGTATTGAAGGGTATGTGCTGTTTAGGAAAGACAGAAATAAAGGCAAAGGTGGTGGAGTAGCATTGTATATCAATGATGAGTAAAGAAATAAGAAGTGATGGAATGGAGCACCAGTGGCTAGCGGCACAGCCACACACCGCACAGCTCAGAGCACCGGGTCAGGCCGGTCTCTGCAGCGGCGCTGCCCCAGGAGCTCCCGCCGCCCAGAGCATTGCGGGCCGTTGTTTGCCCACCTCTGTACTAGAGCCTCCCCTGGGATAGTGCTTGGGGTGTGCTACAGACCACCGCGATCTGATTTGCATATGGATAGAAATCTCTTTAACGTTTTTAATGAAGTAAATACTAATGGGAATTGTATGATCATGGGAGACTAACTTCCCAGCTATAGACTGGAGGACAAGTGCTAGTAATAATAATAGGGCTCAGATTTTCCTGGATGCGATAGCTGATGGATTCCTTCACCAAGTAGTTGTTGAACCAACAAGAGGAGATGCCATTTTAGATTCGGTTTTGGTGAGTAGTGAAGACCTCATACAAGAAATGGTTGTAGGGGACAACCTTGGTTCGAGCGATCATGAGCTAATTCAGTTCAAACTAAATGGAAGGATAAACAAAAATAGATCTGTGACTAGGGTTTTTGATTTCGAAAGGGTTAATTTAAGAAAAAATTAAGGAAATTGGACTGAAGAACTTGTGGAACTAAAGGCGGAGGAGACCTGGAATTATTTCAAGTCAAAGTTGCAGAAACTATCAGAAGCCTGCATCCCAAGAAAGGGGAAAAAAATTCATAGGCAGGAGTTGTAGACCAAGCTGGATGAGCAAGCATCTCAGAGAGATGATTAAGAAAAAGCAGAAAGCCTATAAGGAGTGGAAGATGGAAGGGATCAGCAAGGAAAGCTACCGTCTTGAAGTCAGAATATGTAGGGATAAAGCGAGAAAGACCAAAAGCCATGTAGAGTTGGACCTTGCAAAGGGAATTAAAACCAATAGTAAAAGGTTATATAGCCATATAAATAAGAAGAAAACAAAGAAAGAAGAAGTGGAACCACTAAACACTGAGGATGGAGTGGAGGTTAAGGATAATCTAGGTATGGCCCAATATCTAAACAAATACTTTGCCTCAGTCTTTAATGAGGAGCTTAGGGATAATGGCAGGATGACAAATGGGAATGAGGATATGGAGGTAGATATTAACACATCCAAGGTAGAAGCCAAACTCGAACAGCTTAATGGGACTAAATCGGGGGGCCCAGATAATCTTCATCCAAGAATATTAAAGGAACTGGCACATGAAAATGCAAGCCCATTAGCAAATATTTTTAATGAATCTGTAAACTCAGGAGTTGTACCGTATGACTGGAGAATTGCTAACATAGTTCCTATTTTTAAGAAAGGGGGGGAAAAAGTGATCCGGGTAACGACAGGCCTGTCAGTTTGACATCTGTAGTATGCAAGGTCTTGGAAAAAATTTTGAAGGAGAAAGTAGTTAAGGACATTGAGGTCCACGGTAATTGGGACAAAATACAACATGGTTTTACAAAAGGTAGATCGTGCCAAACCAACCTGATCTCCTTCTTTGAGAAGGTAACAAATCTGAAAATATGAAAATTGAAAGGTGGATAAGGAACTGGTTAAAGGGGAGACTACAATGGGTCATACTGAAAGGTGAACTGTTAGGCTGGAGGGAGGTTACTTGTGGAGTTCCTCAGGGATCGGTTTTGGGACCAATCTTATTTAAATCTTTTTATTACTGACCTTGGCACAAAAAGTGGGAGTGCGCTAATAAAGTTTGTAGAAGACACAAAGCTGGGAGATATTGCCAATACAGAGAAGGACTGGGATATCATACAGGAAGATCTGGATGACCTTGTAAACTGGAGTAATAGTAACAGGATGAAATTTAATAGTAAAAAGTGCAAGGACATGTATTTAGGGATTAAAAACAAAATTTTTTGTTATAAACTAGGGACTCATCAGTTAGAAGCAACAGAAGAGGAGAAGGACCTCAGAGTATTGGTTGATCACAGGAGGACTATGAGTCATCAATGTGATATGGCTGTGAAAAAACCAAATGCCGTCTTGGGATGCATTAGGCGAGGTATTTCCAGTAGAGATAAGGAGGTGTTAGTACCTTTATACAAGACACTGGTGAGACCTCATCTGGAATAGTGTGTGCAGTTCTGGTCTCCCATGTTTAAGAAGGCTGAATTCAAACTGGAACAGGTACAGGGAAGGGCTACTAGGATGATCAGAGCAATGGAAAACCTGTATTATGAAAGGAGACTCAAAGAGCTTGGCTTGTTTAGCCTAAGCAAAAGAAGGCTGAGGGGAGATAGGATTGCTCTCTATAAATATATCAGAGGGATAAATACCAGGGAGGGAGAGGAATTATTTGAACTCAGTACCAATGCGGACACAAGAACAAATGGATATAAACTGGCCATCAGGAAGTTTAGACTTGAAATTAGACGAAGGTTTCTAACCATCAGAGGAGTGCAGTTCTGGAACAGCCTTCCAAGGGGAGCAGTGGGGGCAAAAGACATATCTGGCTTCAAGACTAAGCTTGATAAGTTTATGGAGGGGATGGTATATGTGATAGCCTAATTTTGGCAATGAATTGATCTTTGATTATTAGCGGTAAATATGCCTAATGGCCTGTGATGGGATGTTAGATGGGGTGGGATCTGAGTTACTACAGAGAATTCTTTCCTGCGTGTCTGGCTGGTGAGTCTTGCCCACATGCTCAGGGTTTAGCTGATCGCCATATTTGGGGTCGGGAAGGAATTTTCCTCCAGGGCAGATTGGCAGAGGCCCTGGGGGTTTTTCGCCTTCCTCTGCAGCATGGGGCACGGGTCACTTGCTGGAGGATTCTCTGCACCTTGAAGTCGTTAAACCATGATTTGAGAATTTCAGTGGCTCAGACATAGGTTAAGGGTTTGTTGCAGGAGTGGGTGGGTGAGATTCTGAGGTCTGCGTTGTGCAGGAGGTCAGACTAGATGATCATAATGGTCCCTTCTGACCTTAAAGTCTATGACTCTATGCAATAAAATGAAGAAAAAGTATATCTTTCTCCTTGCAAGACTAAAAACATTAATTAGCCACTTAATTCACCAAAGATTCAATTGATTCTTCAGATCATTTCCTTCCCCTCCCTCCCCGTTGTCTACTTGTTTTTATAGCTTGAGGCAATAAAGTTGTGACATGGGAGCTGGAGAGCTAATGTAAAGGAGGTGTCTTGCTCCCTAAGACTGTTCATAGTGATGCCTCAAGATTATTTGTATGTTGTTACATAACCATTTTTCAGCCCACCTTGTTCATTCCTGGCCTGGGGAAAAAAGCTGGTGGAAGTAGGATGTTAGTTGCTCTAGCTGTCTAGCATAAAGCGAAGTTTATTTGAAAAGCTATTCTCCTTGTCTTAGAGCCCTTATCTCATGGGGCCCATTTGGGTTACATTACAAATATAGATTGACAACCATCACAAAGCTGTCTTTGGTATTAACGCCTCATCATAATAATGAGGTGATGATCTGGGCATTTTACATCAATAAATAGATTTAAAAAGTGCAAATCTTACAACATACAAGACTCAGTAATTGACTCATGTCCTGCTCCCAAACATGAATGAAACCAATAAACTTCCAAAAGCTTAACCAAAAAACAACACACATTTTATCCTGAATTGTCTCAAACTCAGGTTGTGGCAGAGAGAGGTGCTGTGCCTTTGCTGAGAAGTCCTTGTCATCAGCCTTGGAGAGATGAACTGACAGCAAGGGCAACCCAGTTGATGGTAAATTCCACAAAGGCATATGGGTGGAGAATCAGTATCTTTACACAACTGTGTCCTGTATCACAGAACTTTACAAACCCTGAATTTTACCCATAAACAAAACCAATCAGTTCAGATGTCTATTGGCTCCACCCACGCAAGAGTGAAGCTGCTGCATTCTACACTTAGTAGTCCTCTTCTAAAGTAGCACTGAGTAAAGTACATTGCCTTAATCAAGACAAAGTTATACGGGCATCTCTCACTACACTGAGTCCATATTAGAAACCAAACAGTGACAGCCTTTGGGAAATTAAAGAAAGGCAGTAGGCCCAGAGCCTCAAAGATCTTTAGGTGCCTAACTCCCATTGCTCTCTGCTAATCTAGGAATGACAAAGGAATCCAATATGACCAGAGACTGAGAGCCATCTTGAAAAAGGCCAGGCATATACACCACAGAAAGTGTGTTCAGGACTCTTGCCCATTCATCCAAATGGAAACGCTGAAGAGGAGTGTTACCCCTGTTGTTTCCTAGTGCCTGATGTGTTGAAACTAGGGTAGAGGGCGCAAGCAACTGCTTTATCATAAACAGGATTTGTCAGCTTGATTCTGCAGCTGGACAGCAAACCAGCCCACCAACATGCAGCTGAGTTACTTCATTCCTGAACAAGTCCTTAATGTAGTAACCAGTACAGCTTAGTGGAAAAGAATTACTGCAATAGACCTTGATCCAGCAACGCACATAAGCATGCTTGTAGTCCCACAGGAATCTGTGGGATTACTCACATGCTTAAAGTTATGCATGCTCTTAAGTACCTTGCTGAATCAGGGCCTGAGCACACAGAAAAATATTTTTTACCAATATTTTTCTGCCATGTCTTCCCTCCTGAATATTTCAGACAACAATTTAAATGTAATGTTGACAGCAAGCATAAATGCTAGTTTTTATAATTTTTCCTGCTCCATATCTTGATCCTATCCTAATACTTTAGAAACAAGTATCTGGCTGACCAGTTGTTACGCTAATGTTCACATACTACAAAGCAGGTGGAGCTGTTACACAACGCAAAACACACAAACAAAAAGGGTAAGAGTATATTTCTCCTCAAATCACTTTAATTTCCCACAGCCATATAAATTTAAAGTATGAAACAACAATACAGCTATAGAATCTAGGTTCTCTTTTAAAGCAGCAGCATATAAAACATATAAAAGCTAAAAGCTCAGCACGAGCTTCAAAGAACAAGGACTGAGTGAATTTTGCTGAAGACATGTAATTCACAAAATACGATACACTAAAGCAGTGGTTTTCAACCTTTTTTCATTTGCGGACCCCGAAAAAATTTCGAATGGAGGTGCGGACCCCTTTGGAAGTCTGCTCCCCGAGCTCCGGGGACCACAGATTGAAAACCACTGTTCTATGGTAAAGACAAACTTTCAAAGACCCCTTAGTCTGGAGACCCCAAGGGGCTGCGGACCACAGGTTGAAAACCACAGCACTAACGTACTGGAATGCATAAAATATAAAGCTACACATTATTTAAGTAAAGAAAGGCATTGTATAATATACAAAATTTGCAAAAATTAAACCATGAGATTTTTCTGAGAGTACCATGAACACAGAAGCTGGCAATTAACATTTGTAGATAGAAAGAAAAACTGGCAGTTTTATATTTAGCATTCAGTTTCTCCACTTTACGACTTCACTTTCTTAGCATCCTTCTTCCCAGAGCTCTCTGTTGCTGAATCTGCTTTTCTTTTCTGTGACTAAAGAAAAACAAACAGTTTTTCAAATGTTGGAAAATATGAAGGACATGACTATTCAATCTGAAGACAGAGGTTCTAATTTACTATGCAATGTATATTTCAACCATTCATATTCATAGTGCACAACAGAGGGCAAAAGAGAACCCCCTGAAAAAAAGTTAAAGTTAAAATAAGCACAAGGGCCTGATTCTGCCACACACTTTCATGATCAGCAGTACCTTACTCCACAAAGAGTTTTATTGGTTCAGTATTACACATCATGAACAAAGGTAGCAGGATTAGGCCCCTGGTTTGTGTATGTGGCTTTGCTTGTTCTATTTAATTCATCTGAAGAACTAGTTAATTCATTACTTATCAAGTATCTTCCTCCCGTAACTAGTATTTTAGAGCAGTGGTTTTCAAACATTTTCTCTGGGGACCCAGTTGAAGAAAACTGTTGATGCCCATGACCCAACGGAGCGGGGATAAGGGGTCTGGGGTGTGGAAGGGGTTCAGGACTGGGGCACAGGGTTGTGGTGGTGGTGCCAGAAATGAGGGGCTCTGGGTTTGGGGGGGCTCTGGGCTGGGGATGCACACTGTGGGGTGGGGCTGAGGGGTTGGGGTGCAGGAAGGGGTTCCAGGTTTGGGGGGGCTCAGGGCTGTGGCAAGGGATTAGGGCATGGGGTTGGGGCGCAGACTTACCTCCAGCAGCTCCCGGTCAGTGGTGCAGAGGCAGGCTTCCCGCCTGTCCTGGCACCGCGGACCGCGCCGCGCCCTGGAAGTGGCCAGCAGCATATCTGGCTTCTTGGCAGAGGCATGCAAGCGGCTTTGCATGACTCTTGCCCACAGGCACCGCCACCCCTCCCCCATGGGAGTGTGGAGTCTGTGCTCGGGGCGGGGGTAGCGTGCAGAGCCCTGTGGCCCCCCCCCGCCTACAAGACGGACCCGCTGCTGGCTGCTTCCTGGCCGCAGCGCAGTGTCGAAACAGATAGGCACTAGCCTGCCTTAGCTGGTCAGTAATGCTGATGGGACTTTTAACATCCCGATCGGCGGTGCTGACCAGAGCGAACCAGTGCCTGACATGCTGCGAGCGAGAACTGGGTCGAGACCCAAAGTTTGAAAAACGCTGTTTTAGAGGCTGGATAACAATGTAAGGTTAAAGTTTATGTAACACTATCTACTTACATCTTGTTAGGGTGTCGGGAAGGGGAATATTTTCTCAAGGAATTCATCACACTCAGAAGACAGGTATCTCTATGCTACTTATATGGAAACCCTTTAAAGGGAATCAAAGAGTTGAAGTTCTGATCTTCAAGAGAGTTATTACCCACATCTCCAGGGAGACAGAGATGGACACCTATGGTATGCATGTAATCTCTTTCTTGGCCAACTAACACTTTCGTTTTGAAGAAAGGGAGGTTACAATTACCTTACTTTGCACTTCATTTTAACTAGACAAATCAATAAAAATGTTGAATCATGCCCCATTAAGAGGTAAGTAAATGCTGATAAATTTACCGCTGGAACTTTTGTTCCTCTTTTCTTCTTTTCAGCTCTCTCTTTTTCCTCAATTTCCATATTTTCTTTTTCTATCAATGATATGAGAGTATTGCAGCGTCTTTGGAATTCCTAAGAAGGGTAATAATCAAACATTAAATTCTGCAGCAGAGACTGCATCACTATATACACTGAAAGTCACTAAGGATTTCAAACCATCCTGAGGCATTTTCAAAGGTGCTCGATTCCAACAATATGAACCAGATTATCCGAAGTGCTCAGGTCCCATCAATTATGGGAGTTGCTGGGTCCTGAGCATTCTTGAATATCTGGCCACTTCATTTAAGTGCCTAAATGGGAGTGAGCAGTTTTGATACCCTCACCCTTTATTGTTCATTTAAAAGCATCTAGATACAGCAAAAGGTGCTGGTCATGGTTGTGATTTGAACAGTATTTCTATAGATACCCAAGAAGTAATGTGTCCCTATGCGTCTCACATACATGAATGTGGCAGTTTCTTGCTATATGTTCCCATATCAGCAGTACAGTGCTCTGTAAGCATTAGCACAAGGGGTTAGGACATGAAAAATATTAACTGACATTAAGCAGTGGTAGAATATCTGAGCAGAAGTACTAATTGATTATTATTAAAAAGTTTATGTAATAAGTTTATATGACACCGTGTCCCCTGCTCTTAAGGGCTTACAGTTTAAAACAGAGAAGGTAAACAGGAGACAAGAAACAGGACGTCATTTATAACAGCGAAGAGATTTCTGGTAAGAGGAGAAAGGAATGAAGGATTCATAACAGAAATGGGTCCAAGAAAGGTTAAGACAGAAGATTTGATTGGGGGCTTCCAAGATAGGAAGCAAGACACTGTTCCAAACTTATGAAAAACATGACATCAGCTGAAAGATGCAGGAATAAGGGAATTATGTATGTAGGTTTTTGAAGGTGAGGTGATATGGTAAGAGACAGGAAAGCCAGCTCGTTAAGTGAAGTAAGGAGGGGGCTGTTGTGGCAAGAGATTACAGTCTAAATAGCCAAAGCGTGGGGAAAAGCAAGCATTATTATCCCCATTTTACAGATCAAAGTGTTAATTTCTCTTTGGTCCCTTGACCTGCGCAAACATCTGGTTCATGAGGGTTCCCCATACAAAAGATACTGGGTTAAAAGGTCAAATTGTGATCTGTTAGTGAAACTTCCTAGAGGAAGAGTGGAGGACTCACACCAGAGATTTTCTGACATTCCCTGCAATGGAAAGCTAGGTTCTCCTGCAAAGCCAAGTTTTGGTTTCAGTGTGAAAGTGGAGAGAAAAAGCAAAGATTCACTAAGCTAGGACTAATGTACTAAATTTAGCAAAAGGAGCAATTAAGCCAAATAGCTAAAGATTTATCTGATTTAGTCTCCTGTATGTCAAAGAACATTCTAATTGTTACTGCAAATTTTCTAAAGCTTTCTGTAGACAACGCACATAGCCTTCTCCAGTACTGAACTGAGCTCCCAGATAGATCTACAGCACTCATGTGAAGATTTGAGACAGTAAAGTCAGTTTACTGCAACAGTAAACCCAGAGAGCGCACTCAGCCTCAATCTGGGCTTTCATCAGAGATTTGGATTTTACCAGCCAATTATCTAAATATAACACACCATGAACCCCTTGAATCCTTATGGATGGTAGCTGCTACTTTGGTTAGAATCTTTAAATTCACAGAGCTGTGGCAAGACTGAAAGGATGGTCTCTGTACAAAAACGCACTGGCTGTTGATCAGAACTATCAAACAAAAAAAAAAGATATGAGGCATGGGGATATGGAGATGTGTCTACAAGACCTATGGATGCTAAAAATAAAGCTCCCTTTTTTACAGCTGTTACTCAGACTCAAGCTATTCTAAATGGAATTGTTTGTTCTTCTAAAAGCAGTTTAGCCATTTGAGATGTAAGACTGCCCTGAAGCCTCTTGAACGCTTTGGCACTAAAAATAGACAAAAAATACCTGTCTACACTTTCTCGGAGGAGCTGGATGCTCTTGTTTATTGCATTTGTGGGGGACGGGGAAGAATCCGACAGATAAGGTGAAAACATTTCTTAAGCTTCACAGAGGAGAGAGAAATTCTATACTAACAATGGAAATAATCTATTCTCTGATGTCTCGATTTCCCACTCAAAAAAAAAAAGTTGGGGTGAAAGAGGTCATTCTGACCCCAATGAATAAGTGGGGTAAGGGACAATCAGAGGTTTGCATGTTCTGGAATACAGGCCTCCCAAAGATCTTCCCGGCCCAATTAGTAATTAATGTAATACATAGACCCACAAGAATTAGATTTAAAAAAATTATATATGATCTTCTGACAAAGCCTAAAAGAGTCTTGCTGACTTTACTTTTAGTTTTAATATTTACTGTGGGGTTTTTTTCATATCACCAGCAGGAAAGCTGCCTCCCTGAATGGGAGACTGATAACCCAATGTTCAGAACAGAGTTCCTGAAGGCAGCCACTCCATGGAAAGGGAGAAAGCAGCCCGTCAAGTTTCTTAACATAAGAACAGGGCATTTCCCATGGTGAAGAACTGTTTTTGGCCTTCCTGTGTCTACAGGGGAACTGACTTCTGTGGTTAGGCTGAGCAGAATGGGGCCGAGGCTAATAGCAACTGCAGAGGAAATGGCTTCACTGAAGATCTTGTTGAGGTAGCTTGCCAGCTCCAGATGCAAGGCAACAATGGATACGGTCAGATGGCAGAAGAGAGGCCAACAACATTTGAGTATATCTGTGGTATCAGAATGTGAAGCAGCCAACACTGAGGGTTTTACCTTTTTCCTGTGGATACTGTCAGAAGTTTGTGGAAGCCTGCTGATTTATGAAAAAGGGAGGGAAACCCCCCATGTTAGCCTCTGCAGCAGCATCCTGGCTCCCAGCACTTCCCAAGGCCTTCTGTGTCCAATAGATAGCCATTTCAGACAGAGCAATTTGTAACAACCCTCCTATTCTTCTGGTGGGGGAAGGTTCTCTGTACTTGGTGGTATCTTCTGAAGCAAAAAGATTCTCCTAAGAAGAGTGCTGCTGGTCAGCTTTCGTTCCTCACAGAGGAGCAGTGACTGGATTCTGTGTGCACCGAAAGTAGTTACTGCTTATTCATCTGTTTATCAATCATTTGGTGGGGTGGGGGAGAGGAATCTCATTACCTCCTGCAGAAACTAGTACTTTCTCAAAGTCCTCATATACAGCAATGCAAATTACCTCCAGTGGTTTATACAATTGAAAAGAAGCTGCAGATTATTGTGCTAATTATTCTAAACATAGGAAAACAACCCAGCTCTCAAGGGACATGGGGGTTTATTAGTCAAATCTCTGGATGTTCCTATCACTAAACTGCTAGATTTTACATGACTGGCACAGGAGTGGAATTGCAATGGTATGGTATGGTATGGTATGGTATATCTGGGGAGTGGGGATTTAAGCTATGGGTAATTATGCACAGTCCTACCCATGCTATGCCTGCCTCAAACCAGCATGATGAATCCCTCATTTTGAGGGCATTACATTCATTCACAATTTTTAAATACAAAACAAGAAAAATGGGAAAAGAACTGAAGCCTCATCTTAGAAATAATGTACACAAAATAGATCTACCAATCTGGAAATCTTTCTGCAATGCAGTATCTATGTAGGTATTTTGAGTTATTTTTAAAAGTATGCCATGATACTACATTGCCTTACTGCTCTCATATGGCAGAACTAACTGGAGTCTGCAGACCTGTGCACATGGCTTTTATTGAACAAACTCAATTATCAAGTAGGAAATACATGAAGATAAGCATTTGGGAAGGGGTTTGGACCACTTATAGTACTTTTTCTGTCACATAGCCTCTTTTGCAGTTTCTTCAGTCTACCTAGAAAAGGCAGCTAAATAATCTTTTAAACATGTACAGACAATAGGAAACTTAAAAAGACTATGCCAACTTCAGTACATGTCATTATGCTTGGACTGAGCACTACTTTTTGAACTTTTTGAAGTAGATGGGTCACTATGAATATAAGCAATACCCCCCTTTCTATATCAATCAGTAGTCATAAAGCTGCAATACAACAAGCACAGAAAATATCAGTAAACTTGGGAGACTTATTCAAAGAGATTAAAGACTCCACATTACATTTCCTGTGCACTTAAAATCCTAGACACTAAGACTGCCTAAGTCTGAGTGACAGAAGGTCTGAATAACTTCTCTATGAAAGTCAGGGTCAAGTGAACGACAAAGGGCAAAGGAATTGCATACCACATTTGTGTGCCTCAACCTGACTTTAACAGACGATACAACCTCAACGTCAGACATTGAATCAAGCTCCTGCTAAGAACTGCATTGAAGTGAGATACTTCAAAGCAATGTTCATAATCCCAAGGGGGAATCACTTCATTTGGACTTCTACCCTCTTTGATACTGCAATGGAAAGAGTTACATTCTACTGAGCTGCCAACGTTAAATTGTTACCATTTAATCACTTCTACTTTGTGGGTATCAAACACAAACATTTATTTAGTATAAACTGTTCATATATAAAGGTTACAAGAGGGGAAAATTAAATATTTGACTAGAAAGATATGTAAAAAAAACCCACCAGAATTCATACAATCAGAAGAAAAATCTTCTGACCACCAGTTCTTTGTTACGTGCTATCTTTGGGCTACGTTGTGCCATTGGTGTAACTGTGAGTAAATGTTCAACATTGGGATACGCTCCCCAGAGGGAGCTTCTAGAACATTTACACTCAAATAGGCATAAATCCCTCCCAGAGTTTCCAGATGTGCACATAAGGGAGGGTGAGCTGCCTCTCACTTCTATCCATAAAACAAACCCTCAGCACAATTGGGGGTGTTGCTTATGCCACCTTTACGGCTCCAGAATCCTGTTATTTATAGCAATCTCATAGATGCTCTAAGTTATGTATAATCGTCCCCTGGCTCCAAGGAGGTGGGTTTCTGTTGAGACGGTCAAGTTAAAATGCTAAAGGAGAGAGAGGGAGACTTTAAAAACAGCATTCAGCAGTATTTTCCCAACCTAACACCACTGTAATCAGTGGCAGGTTGGCCAGTAGCATCAGGCCCTACCACGGATTCAAAATACTGGGGTTGGGGGCTTGTTCCCTCCCACCCAATCTGTGCAGGGAAGGTACCCTTCCATGTGTGCATCTTCTTCCACCTATTCAAGAGAAGAAAAGGGACTCGGCTGCCTCCACTGCTTCACACCCACCCAACAGGTCCTGTGGGAAGGACAGAATGAAGGGTATAAGTTGCTGCCCTCTCGGCTACTGGAGGCAGGGGGCCAAGTGGGGGCACAGGAACACATGGGAACGGGGGCAGGAGAGTGGCTGAGTGGGGGCACAGAGCCACATGAGGACAGGGTGGTGCAGGGACACATGGGGATGGGGCAGATGTGCCTGACTAAATGAGAAAGGCTAGGGGGCAGCCAGTGTCTGCATAGGGGAGGCTCCCTAACCAACTCCCCCCCCCCCCCCCCCCAAAAAAACCCAAAACACACGCCTGTTCCATACCTTTCCCACCCAACAACCCTCCAAGTTCACATCCAGTCTCCTTCCCAGCAATTACTTCCCTTCCCTCAGCTCCTCCATTACCCGAGTCCCCCCCAAGCCTTTGCACTACTTCTGAGGGGTGCAGGAAATAAGTTTCTGCACTGTAGTTTAAATTAATTACTTAAAGTTCTGTATTAAGGTGCCTAGTAAAGAATGTATTTGTCAAAACACATTTCCTGAATCTTTTTTGTTGTCGGTGTGGTTACAGACCTACTTGCTGACAGGGTATTTTGAAATAAATTACCAAAATAATTAAAATTGGTGTGATTATATTGTGTTATTTTGACAAATAAAATATGCAGAATTTTAAAATACCGTGCACAGAATTTTACAACTTTTTGGCACAGAATTCCCCCAGAAGTAATACACATACCGAACCTGTGGCTTTCACAGGTCACTGTATGTAAAATGTACATAAGAGTTCTTTCCCCTTGTTAAGTTCTGTTCCAGTCATTTATTAAGTTTTTAAACTGCACAGATTTTTCTTTGCCCTCATTTTGTTACCGAATAAAATTCTACTATTTGGAAAATCATTCATCTTTATTAATTCACAAAGATGCTGCAGGGTGCCTAGCAGTTTTGAAAGCACCCACTGACTCCTTAATATATAGTGTGACAACTCATAGGATCAATGACAGCATAATAAGCATAAGTGTGTAGCAAACGCCACAAAATTAATAGGTGCATTGACAGTGTTCTATTCATGCATAGCACCACACAAATTCCTAATAGGCCCCAAAATAGCTGGGCCAGGTAGAGCACAGTCCATCAGAACACATTACTGTGGCTCACTGTTAAAGAGCTCTTTCAAAGCCTACCTGAGACAGATAGCTCTGTGTTAGTGCTTCTAATAGCCCTTGTGTCTGGCTTTTCAAACTCAGTAGACAGCCACTCCATCTCCACTCCTGCAGCAGCTTGTTCCCTTTTGCTTCAGGGATATTATAACAGGCAGCTACAACTATTGGGATTTTTCCCCCCACTGAGATCCAATCTTGTGAGTAAACACCACCAGCATCTACCAAAAAGCACATTTAATTGTCATTCTGCCTCTGGTGAGAGGGTAGCTGAATCTTTCCTTGGTGCTGTTAGGTGTCTGGTGTATAGCTTCATGAGCCAGGGGAGCAAGGAGTGCCCCCAGGTTCACTACTGGCACTTCAACATCACCAATAGTAATTCATGAGTCATGAAAGAAAGTCTCTGCTTGTAGTTTTCTGAATATTCCTCCGTTCTTAAAGATGCAAGTGTCAGGTATCTTCCCTGACCAGCCAATACCAATGTTGGTGAAGTGTCCCCAGTGTATCAACGCCTGCATAACCATAGAAAAAGTAGCCCTTTCTGTTGATGCACTATGTGGGGCAAGGTTGTCTAATACCAAAATAGGGATATGTATGCCATCTATTGCTCCACCACAATTCAGGAACCCCATTGCTGCAAATCCAACCACTACATCCTGCACATTGCTGAGTCACAGTCCTGCATAGCAGGAGACACACTTGCATGGCAATGGCCCCAGCAGTGGAATATCTAACTCCAATTTGATTTTCCACTGACCAGTAGCAATCTGGCATTGCAAGTTTCCACTGTGCAATCGTTACTGGCTTCTCCACTGGCAGTGCAGCTCTCATCCTGGTGTCCCTGCGCTGGAGGGATGGGGTGAGCTCAGACAGATAGATCCAGGAATGTAGCCTTGCACATCTGAAAGTTCTGCAGCTACTGCTAGTCATCCCAAGCCTGCATCACAATACAAGCCCACCAGTCAGCGCTCGTTTCTTGGGCCCAGAAGCAGCACTCCATCTGCAGCTGCTCAGTGAATCCCACCAACCAACCTTGAATTGACTCTCACTATGTCCCACAGCAATCTGTCCTCCAAGAAATCCTCAGGTTCCCCACTGATTCAGTTCTTCTTATGCCTCTTCAAATACTGGAGGAGCGTGCGTCCTGTGTTTGCAACGTTTATGACAATAGTGCCGAGCTGTACAGGCTCCACGTTTCTGACAGCAAAGACGGCCATACGGAATTTTTTTAAAAGGCAAGAAAATTATGGTATATAGATGACATTATGGGATGGACATGGTTGCACTTGGGGAAGTTAACCCCTTGCTCCCAGTCACCCCCTGCGTGACTCATTTCTCCCCCACCGTATGTTGCCAAAACTTCGCAAAAGACAATGCGCTGGACGATGGCAAGTTGAAAATTGGTATACTTACTCATGGTGCACTACATTGTACTGTGCATCAGTACAGCACTCCTGGTGAGTACATGCAGTGCCAATACAAGGAGCCAAGTATGCAGGTGCAAAAGAGATATACTAATTGCAACAGCTTTATGCCTATGTAACTTGCATTGACCAAAGTTTGTAGTGTAGATGTGGCCTTAGAAATTGTTGATGGGAGAATCTGATTGGCCCATGCAGATAAGCTTCTGCCAGGATATTAGATGCTTCTACTATAAGCTAGAATCTCCATCATGAATTTTGTCTTCAACCTCATGCGCTCTAAGATGGAATAATCCATATACTGTATTTTTCTTACAGAGAGTCAATTCTTGAGGGAAAGGCTCTACCGCCCCTTGGTCATTTCTTTCAAGGTCATTTGATATTTCTTGTCCAGGTTAGAAAGAGCAAAAAGAATTTTGTTCGCTCTTGTCATAGCTACAAAAACTAGGATTGCAACAGAGAAAGGAGGAGCACTGAATCATCACTGTTTGCATCACTGAAGATAGAGAATCTATCATGAGAGTAAAAGGACATAGTCAAGCCAAAAGTTGTGGGGACAAGTCTGGACTATCTCCTATATTTACAGAAAACAGGCTCTCTGTCAGTCCAAAGGTCTTGGACTGCCAGAGAGCTCTTCCTCTGGAGAAATGCAGAAAAAAAGATTCACAGAACAGGCACAAATTGTGGCTTGGTGAGAATAACTATGATTCAGTAGGTCATGGTATTTTCCATTCCTGAAGCATGCACACAAATAAAATAAAGAGGAAGATAATAATTACTAATCCTGAACACTTAAATAAGTCTTTATGCAGTTAAGAAAAACTATTGTTTTATAGAAGCTCTCACTCTGTTTGTGAGCTTAACCTGGGTAGGCCATTTGCTTAGGGAATAAAGAAATGCAGCAGAATTTATATTTGTTTTCTGAAGAGAAATCTTCAGAAGGAAATGAATAGGAAAGAAGATGGAGGAAAATTAGGCCGTTTAGATGGAATTCAAGAGACATCTAGTGGCTGGTAAGATACAGTGAAGTTTTTCTTGGACCAATATATAACAAGTCCTTTTCAGAATTAAACTGCCTTGCCTACTCTATTTAACACAAGTTTTGGCTATAAAATGCAAAATAAAATAATCACCACCACCACTTCAACAAAAATCAGGATTTTCATATGCAAACAGAAACTACATCACTAATGAAACCCTAAGTATTTCATCATGAGTCTGATAGAGTTTTGAGAGATTAAGAAAAATGAAAATAATAAACATTAAAACTAATAATTACCTCTAAGAAGGTTTAGTTTAGAAATATTAGAAGGTTATGAATGGTCTGTAACTGGAAGGGGGCTTGCAGCCCAAACATTACCTCTGATTTTATCTGTGTTCAATATGTATTGTTACTACTCCTTTATAGCCTGTATACTCATGCATTACTGTAAGTATTATAATAGTAGAATAATCAGCTTAATAAATAAACTAATTTTAATAGACTAAGTTTGAAAAAGACTACTTAAACCAAAATATTCACTGCATTTTGGGTCCCTCAATTTCTAACCACTCACCACATTTCCACCCCCTTGTGTGGCCAGGAGAACAACTACTATATAATAAAACTTGTGCCATTCTGGCCTATGCTTTACCCTGATAAATTTACCCACAGGAGATTAACAGGCATGTAGAAATAATTTAGCTGACTAAATTAGATACCATATATGTGACCCTGTATGTTTATAGTTTTAAAATCCAACACTACCTGAAAAGGAAATTTAAGTTAGTAAAAATGGTAGCTTCCAGCAGTAAGGGCAGATATGGAAGGTAATCAAGGGGTGAGGGGGATGGTTGAGGGGATGAGGAATACAGAGATAGAAAATGTTGCTGGTAGTTGGTATCTCAAGCAGACCATCTTTGCTGTGTAATTATCAGCAGCTGTGGGAGTAGTCAGAGGGCATTTATGGCCTTTTTCCTATTGAAACGTACTACTCAAAGCCGTGTTCAAAGCCCTGGATGGGTATTTTATAAATAAATAAACCCTGATGGTGCTGCATGAACATGGGAGGCTAGGTTTGCGATCACTAGAACAAAAGGTTAAAAAAAAAAAAAAAAGAAAAAGAAAGAAAGAAATATCCAGGTTTGCATATGGAACGGTACCAATCTCATCTGGACATCTTGTAGCATCTAGTCACTGATCTGCTTTGGACAACAGGGTATGGTGGCCAGGCATAGACTGTGTGATGTGCTCCTTTCTCTGTTATCAAGGAGCTCTGCTCCCTGTCCCCCCTCCCCCTTTTTTGGGCAGGGGGAGGGTTCAATTCAAGGAGCCTTTGTGAGGGGATAGATACCAGTGATCCCTTACTTCTTCCTCCCTCCCTCCTAACAACTACACTAGTGCCAAGGACAATATGGCCTGTTACAAAGGAACTGTTGTGTCCAAACTTCCCAAGCTCTTTTTGCAAACAACTAAAATATGAAAATTATTTTAAAAGTTGTGTCCTCATCTTTGTAACAAACACTTTCACTAAAATAATGTTATGTTTTCTCTTTATATTGGGCTCTGTCCTGCAATATTTACTCAGGTAAACCTCTCACTGAAGTCATTGCCAGTTGTGCCCAAGTGAAGACTGCAGGACTGAGACTACAGTTGCACAAGAAGATTATACTGTCCTACTCTGAGGTTGATGGGTATTTTAATATTTGTACTCAGCATGTCTTCCCCTAGCATTGCTACTAGTTAGTCAGTGGATAAATTCCATTAGAATGGCTATGTTCTCCAGACTGAAGAAAGAATGCAGCTGAAATGCAAGGTATTAATTTGACTGATACCTTAGTCAAATTGGTGCTGTGTCTTATTTATGATCCAACTGTTCATAAAATAGTCTACTGTAATATGATCTAGGTAAAGTGTCATGACTTTTTTAAAATGACTACATTATACAAGAGAATCCTTCTTTAATTTTAAGTTTTACCTACTATAACATACACTAAGTCACCTGCCACAATAACTGGTTTTTGTAGAAACACTCAGCTACTAGACTTCTCATTTTAGTCCTGAAATATAAATACAAGAGAGAAAGTATTGTAAAAGAAAATTAAAATGTTACTTTATATTTTATCAAATTCTGTTCATCTTTTGATAGCCTGTCAGCTAATTCTGAAAAGTGATTCAATTCAAGACCAGTTACAGACACGCTGTTTGGATTATTTATTTTTAGTGTGGAGTGAGCAAACAACCGATTTGTAAGGGCAGTCTATCTTTGCATTAATCTCTTTGGCTTACATGAGACTCAGACTTGCCAGGTTTTGTAATCTGTTTCGATTTCATTGTAAAGCATTGTTTAGCTGTGCTGAGAAAAAGGCCACCACATCTTATGCTAGGAACTGGTGGTGAGAACATAGACCAAAATGACCACTCTCATACCTAATTGTTTCCCTCACTCCAGTGTTCTGGTACAAGTCCAAATTCCACATAAATTTGCTTAAAGAAACATAAAACATTATCTTCAAAAATCTAAGCCTCATGTAATTGATGCTTGAACATACCATAGCAGTTCTCGATTTGATAAACCAGTCAAATCTGAACTGGGGAGCATTGCGCACACACTGCCTTAGTTCTTCATAGACATTTTCTTTGTCAAAGCCCATCTTGTGTAACATGCATATCAAGAATCTATCTTCTTCTTCTGTGTAGTTTTTGCCTTTGTTTGTTCCATACTGAATACGCAGCTGATGAAAAGGGGCTTTATACCTTGCAATCTGAATGCAAAACAAAAATAAGACTTTTTATTGGTGGACGTATAACACTAAATTAAGGCTTTACCACTTCATTGTTACAAGCAGTATGAGTTGTTTATGACAACAAACGATATTTTATATTTTTATTCTGCTTTTCAATGAAAAGGGTTTATAAATGTAAACCACTATTCAAACTATACACAGGGATCACTTCCTCTCCCACTGAAAAGTAGCCAACTTTGGTGTGGTAAATATCAACGCTTCCCAACTGCTTTCTTTCTAAAGGGACCTGAAAGACACCTCATCCAACTATAACGGGAGGCAGAATTTAGTACTAGAAAATTAATGGTAAGACTAATTAAAAGAACAAAAATTGCAACTGTTACCTTGGCATCCAGAGCTTTCTTGATACTGATCCTTCGTTGGATTCTTGCCTCTCCTCGTTCAATCTGAGCCATAATCCTCTCAATGTCCTGCAGTTCATTGCAACGTTCCCAAAAAACAGCTAAAGGAACAAAACATTAAATCTGTAAAATAATATTTTTATTATGTCCTTGTTTGATTGAAGAATTCTATAGCAAAACAGTGTAATATTAAACAATGCCAATTTTCTGTTCATATTTGAAGATTTACCAAACAATATTTCACTAGGCTATGTGAAAAACAAATTAAGACACATTCGTGTTTATCAGTATCTTTAGAGGTGAGCTACAAATAACTCAAATTACACTGACTTCAGTTTATTTACTTTAATGAGGTCTGTGTGGATAAAATCCTGCACAACTCAGTATATTTAAAGGGAGTACATATTACATCAATAATAGTGGAGACAAGACAAGGCTTGTAGTCTAGTGACAGTGCAACATTCTGCCATGTGAAGGAACCAATTTTTGGTCTTTCACTTGTGCTCTGTCTTAGGTCAGCAGGGTCTAAGCAAACCAACTCATTCCTGGAGTCCTCCAACTGACATCCGCAGACCCAAAAACAATTTAAATAAGCTCTGGAGAGACTCGAGTCCAGCCTTCTTTGACTATGGGAAGAACACTCAAACATAAGATGTTAGGAGAGGTTGCCTGGTGCAATAGAATAGCGGGATGCTCAAGGAAATAAAGTAAAAAACTATTGTCCTCCACTTAGTAAGGCAGCTCCCATCTTCTCATATGCTGTGTATTTATACCTCACTACTGTATGTTCCAGTCCATGCATCTGATGAAGTGGGTTTTAGCCTACGAAAGCTTATGCCCAAATAAATTTGTTAGTCTCTAAAGTGCCACAAGGACTCCTCGTTGTTTTTGCTGATACAAACTAACACAGCTACCACTCTGAAAAACTATTGTGTACTTCGCCACAAGCAGAGGGCCTGATTTAGTACATCAATTTATGTCGTATTGCCATTTCGAGGAAAATTTCACAGAGCCATTGACCTACATTTATATTTTCCTCAAAGTGCTCAGTTTGCTTATTGCTACTGCATATTCACTCTGGTTCTGCTGTTAATACCACAAATATTTATTTTTATCAATGTCTATTATACAAGTCCAGAAAGCTACTTCAAGTTACAGCTCCAATCCCGCAAAGAATTGTGCATGTGCTTAACTTTACACAAAATAAAGCATGTTGCTTTGCAGGATCAGGATGTAAAACCAGCAAAAATCCTGGAATAAAATAAAAAAGAAATCACATCCATCTATATTAGTATTGGACTGGACCGAGATGTGAAAGTTTACATGTTAAATTCATCCCTGGTGTAACCCAGTGACTTCAAGAGACTTACACGAGGGATGGATCTGGCCCTCAGATTATTTTGAGATTTCATAATATGGGTGTCTTTGCTCATTGAATATTTGCATCATAGTTTGGTTTGATTCATATGTATTGTATGGGTTGAGTAATTCTACTAATAGTGTAAATTAAATAATCTGTTCTTTTTGGTTTATTTCATCCAGTTCTGACATGTGCACCTACTTCGCTTACACCAACGTCGAAAATGTCCTGACTGTGGGCCAAATTCAACCTTGAAGTAAATGGGCACAATTTAATTTGCTTCAACAGAATAGCCTTTGTTTACATCAGAGCTGTATTTGGCTGTCTATTATGTCCATATACCCCTAATAGGCAATGTCAGCTCTATAATCACTGCCAAGAAAACTGGAGTCCCACACTGAAAAATAAACAAGTCAGCCCCTTGTACAATGACACTGTCAAATGTAGATGAAGCAAGTCATGAACTAAAAATCAGCTAGTGCAGAATAAAGAATACATAATCGCAGCATAATCCCCCCCAGGACTTCACGCTTTCTAAGAGGGAACACATTCTTTTAACCTTTCACATTCTTCCAAGCTCCGAACCCTGTAATTTCAGAAGTCATATGACAAAATAGTGTTATATAGATATGACTGTTAAAAGATATACTTGAATTTAACAAACCTGAATACTCTATGACTTCCTCTGGTGACTTTCCTTCCACCTCACGGGCAATATTATCTATATCATCACGTCCATATTTCTCATTAGCTTTAATAAACTGATTAAAGTCTCTTTTGTTCCAGTTTGTAAAACCCTGAAAGCAGAGAGATAAAGACGTCACTATCAGGTGAAAATATTTTGCTAGAACTTTTGTCTTAGAATGTACCATTTGCTCCAATTGTTAATGCTTCAGTACAGTGTCACATAACAATTAGAGTGGTTAATGGTCTTTCAGGATTTCCATACATTTCTATTATCCAGGGTTTATTACTCAGTCATAAAATTCTCTAGTGAGTTATTTTTGTGCATAACCCCTCATGCATCAGTAAAAACAATTTTTTTTCTTACCTGTAAATGGTATTTCTCCAACGAAACAAGCTCAATCCACATCCTAATGGATTTTCATTTAGCTCACACTTCAACAGGCACAAGAAACAAATAAAATGACAGGAGTTTGGGGAGCACCAGTCCTGGTGCCCTTGAAAGTCACCTAACCAAGCAAACACTAAATGTAATAGCACTTATTTAGAATACTTACAAACTATGAATAAGACACACCTGGATGGAAGCAAAAGTGTACCAAGGAAAGATCTCTGTTCTGACATGATGCAATCAAATGGAAACTCTCCATAGCATTGTCAAACAGCAAGCCAGTTATGCATTGTAGAAATGGAACCAAAACTACAAAACAGCTAAATGAGATACAGTGCACAAGATCATCATCCAAGATGATGCTTTGGTTGTTAGGACAGGGGCAACTGAAAGAATCAAAGCAGCGAAGAGTCCTGTGGCACCTTATAGACTAACAGATGTATTGGAGCATGAGTTTTCGTGCGTGAATACCCACTTCGTCGGATGTATATTCACCCACGAAAGCTCATGCTCCAATACGTCTGTTGGTCTATAAGGTGCCACGGGACTCTTTGCTGCTTTTACAGATCCAGACTAACACGGCTACCCCTCAGATACTAAAAGAATCAAGAACAAGCAAAAAAACCACAAGCCTGAAGAGCAGTTGTATTGCACTGCACTTGTTTAATCAGAGAAATACCATTCCCAAGTAATAAAAATTGCGGATTCTCCAAGTGAACAGGCTCAGCCTACAAACTTAATGGTATCTGTATAAAAATAGTCCTATGATCACAATACAGGATTCTTTTTTTAACCAATGAAGCTAGTACTGATGGCTACAACAGTAGAGGCATATGTTTTTACCCTGCTGTACCTGATGAAGTTATGAGTGGTCAACAAAAACTGTGGCCTTGCAAATCTTTTCTAAAAAAAGGTAAAAGATAAATAATAAAAGATTACCTCTCCCACCTTGTCTCTCGAATATCCCGGGACCAACACGGCTACACACTGCAAACAACTAAAGCAACATGGTTTCTCTGTCCATTAGATTGCAGCACCTTTGGTACAATATGTCCATTTCTCTACAGAGGAAGGGTTTCTAGATTATACAACTACTACTCTTTCAGACAAGTTCTCCTCCTCAATAATTAATTGTTAATATGCCAAATCATCAGGATCAGCATTCAGATATCAGGGAATTGGTCTCATCCAATGATAGTGTCAGGTACCTGCAGAAACCAAACCTATCCAATGACGTTTGGTTAAGATGAATGAGGTTTTAGACCATGTTTTATCTGGCCATGTGATAACATTTGCCTGTCCTATGTAACTTCTTTTTTAGAAATCTTTGGTAAGAGTGGGTAGGGTAGAAACATACTGGAAACCCACAGGACTGGGAATGCATCCACTATATAAGTTGCGGTACCACTTGCAGATATTCAAGAGAATGGCAGTTGGATAGGAGAATCCATTGAGACCTGAGGACCCAAAAAACTCAGGGAAAATACACCTCACCGTTTGTGGGATTGTGATCAAAGATCAGAGTGAAGTATTTTCAGAGATAGTATATATGACAGTATCTGTATAATAGCATGGTTCAAGTATGTTAATAACTAATCTTGGTCTATTATATAGTTTTTTTAAAGAATGTTACACTTTCTACCTTAAATGTAATGAAGGGAGAGGAAAAGTATCTTGTTTAAAAAAAAAAAAAACCCTGAAGTGGGTAACATAAGTTAACCTCTATGGGCCAAATCCAGCTTCTTTTATTCACACAAATATTTCCACTGATTTCATCAAGAGCACATTAGACAAACAGGATGGCCTTAATTTAATACATAATGTATCACAGGCAAATTCAATTTGAGAATGGGATAACCATGGGAAATGACAGCTAAAGCTCCTAACTCAAACACAGCCCCTTCCACGCGCATTTGAGGTTGTCAGAAGTATATACATAATGGGGGAAAACAGAAATTTGATCAACAGATCTTCAATCCAGCAGACAAAGGTATAACAAGATTCAATGGCTGTAAATTGAAGATAGATAAATGCAGACTAGAAATAAAGTGCAATATTTTTTTTTTTTTATAGTGAGGGTAATTAACCATTGGAACAACTTCCAAGGGTTGGGGTGGATTCTCCATCACTGAACATTATAAAATCAAGATTGGATGCTTTACTATCAAATATACTCTAATTCAATCTCAGCTACTGGACTTCAAACAGTAATTAATTCATGGAAGTCCTATAGCTTGTGTAGGAAGTCAACTAGATCACCAGAATGGTCCCTTCTGACCTTAATATAGGACTACATCAAGAAATCCTAGGGATGAGAACCAAAGGCCATCTTTTCCAAAACACAGGCATCTCCCTGATTCTAAGAGAGGTCACATAAAAATCTCATGGTATTTAGTCCTGTGCAGAAATTAGAAAGTATCTAAAGTTATTGTATATCGTGCTGAAACTCAGATATTAACTCATGGCATCACTACTGCATACTACCTAACACATAGATCAAGTTAACAGATTAAAAGCTAGAAACTTCTGCATCAAATTCCTGAAGCACTTTCCTGGTATTTAATCAAGCAAAACTAAACACATTTTAATGACACGTTGGCTTCAGTCAGGGCTAAAGAGGCACCGAGTAAGGCAGATTTGGCCCCTGATAGGGACACAAAAGCTACAATATCAAAGGATTCTGATTTTATTTATACCACCAGAAACCCAAGTTGGAATTACAGATATACAGCACACACACTTTGGAAGTGTATTACTTGTTTAAAAGAAATATGACATGCTAAAAATGTCCTTACATTGCTTAATCTGATGATCAGTTTGGACTCTTTCTCCTCACTCTTTACCCTGTTTCTTTTATCCTCTCTCCTCTTCCCTATTCTGTGGATTTGGTTTCCTTTCTTGAGTCTTTAGTCTCCTTTCCCTCTCCCACACCTGATGAATTTCTAGTCAAATACAACTGACAAGATGGCTGGATAAATCAAAGCTCCATTTAACTATCTTTAGGGTAAAGCATCACTGCATTTAGACTGGAGGGATATTTTTCATTACACCTAAACATTTTGTGCATGTGTTGTTGTTTTTTTTAAACTTTCATAACCTTTTAATAGTTTTGTTTTACTGTATACAATAGTGAATGAAAAATGTGAACTGCCATTTTTATAAACACACTGCAGTCTGCCATGTATATTTTAATAGTCATCTTTTGATGAAACGCTAGGCACTAAATACTTCAGCTACTTTTATCATTTTACTTGTGTGAGCAGCTTTTCTTTTTCTTCAGTTTCTTCTGGAGTGTGAGGTGCAGACTCATCAATCTTCTTTTGTTCCTCTTTTTGTACCTGAGCTGCGTTTGGGAGGTCAGGATTCCTAGGGACCTGAGATCAGCAATAACAGGATGAGCAAGGAGTAAAAGAACAGTGTTATTAAGGGTACTGTACATATTCATATCAATCTCACTTCACAATTTACTCTATAAACACAAGTTAAATTTGACAGGATTGATGCAGTCCTCACCACTGAGCATTTGTTACAAAAGGAAATGTTTCTGACGCCTTGATATACTGGTAGGAAAAAAAAAATTAAAACATGCCACATAGCTACTGGAACATTTTTTTTTTTTCAGCTGGATTTACAGTTTACAGAAATGTTGAGGTTGAAAATATTATCCTTTCAGGCAAGGTGTGTATCTCAAATCATAAGTCATTCATCGACATTTGCTTTTTCTTGGCTTACAGGCTCTTGTTTCATTCAAGTGTAATGTTAAACCTCACTGGTAAGCAACCAAAGGATCTAAGTTAATTAAGTTCCTTAAGGGTGAAGCAATTCCTCTCTATGATAAGTGCTGTTAGATCCCATAAAAATGATAAAGGTATATTTCTCCAGTGATTAGGAACTAAAGCAGACAATGACTTTTATAACTATTATCTTTCCACTGTGAATAGAACAATTTAAACGTTATTTTTTCCACCATTGTTGCCTAAGAGACAAATGTTTTTAAAAAAATGTTATTGCTCAACCCTCTCACACAAGAGGGCCTGATCCTGAAAAATATTAGGTCTGCTTTGCACAGTGCCAGGTCCTGTGCCAAGCACATCTTGGGCCAGACCTGCAAACAATGAAAGGAACAGATCTCAGCTGGTGTAAATTGTCACACTTCCATTCAAGTCAGTGGAACAATATAAACCAGCTGTGTGTCTGCCCCACTGTGTATACCACAGGTGTACTCAAAATACATGTACACTGCACCCTAGTTACAAAAAGACGTTTTGCTGATTTAAAGATAGGAGATTACAGCATTTAGGTAGAGCAAGGCAGGTATCTTTTTATGTCCCTGCCCAGACTGCAGCAGGTTTCGGATTTTGTGACCTCTGTACTGTGTATTACATTCCAAAGCACATACTTGAAATCTGACTTGAATGTGACTGTTGAACATGCAAGCAAGAGTTTCTTCCCTTCATACTCATCAGTATCAAAAAGGAGTTCTACATGCATGCAGGTGAAGTTCTTAAAACATGCCTATGTGGTGGAACAGCATCTACTACCCTATTGACCTATTAAAAAGTTCCCACCTACTGGATCCACGCATGTGGACTCAGGGGCTTGTTCCCTTCTCACTGCAACACTCCAGTGTGCTTCAGTACGTCTGAAGCCAGCAAAAAATCTCCTTCCTGACACAAGTAAGATCCTTCACACCTCCTCTGCAGCCACTCCACCCATGTCTTTCCTGCACAGGGTACTGCTGGAGATCTATGGCACACAGAACTTTGTTCTGGGCCTTTCCCTCATTGCTAAGTAGTGATCTTGCATACCACATATTCTGTGATGGCAAGGCACAAAGGGATAAATAAAGAATAAAATTTAAGCCTTAGTTAAGAATCTTCTCTCTTTTGTTGTTGTTAAGTTGAAACATAACTTCTATAGTTTGTTGTGATTTAATATGAACTATAATATGATCAGCACAAATTCACCCCTCTGACATTTGTTTTTTAAATAGGTCTCAGTTTTAATACTAGTTTTGCCTTAAACTGAGAGAATGTATCTTTATAATAAAGATTTTTACATCAAGCATCTTCAAGAAAATCTCAGGTTGTCAAGCACATTGCATCAGCTGCATAACAATATCAAAGAGATGATATATACTTATATACTGCTCTGTTATATGGATAGTAAACAAATGACACTCCATTGATTTCAATGGAGTTATGCTGGCATAATATTGGAGTAAAGGAATGGTGATTTGGGCCTTTAATATGAAAACAGTTTCTTTACAGGAGTTCAGTGTGGCACAATTTAGGACTATCAAAATAATCTGCAAGAGAAAACAACTGATTTTATGGCTTGCAATATAGAGGACTATGTAGAAATGCCAGCTACTGAACATCTCCATTTGAACTTCAAGAGTCACAAAAGCAAAGTTAAGTAACAGTGATTTTAAATTTCCCTTTACTTCAAATTATGAAATATAAAATGTATTCTTTATTTCTTTTCCAACAGAACAAAATTACTATCAGTGTCATATTTGTTACTCTTACTCTCATTAATAATTGCACTATTTTTGGAAGTTAACCAGTTCGCAGGTTTAACTTAAGCAAACTGATCGTTATTCCATAGTGAATAGGTAAGTTTAAAAAAAAGTATGTGCCACATTCTGCTGCTACTCATAATCTGCATCCCAAAACTTTGGTCCCCAAGTAATACAATGAACTAATGATGTATATAAAAGTAACTTTCATAAGAAAACTTTTGAAGAGTTATTTTATATTTGAAAAATGTAGTAATATTCTGCAATAACTAACAGTCTGTAAAAGAGTGGAAAGAGGGCACAGTTTGTCCTTCTTCCTGGCTGAGATTTTAGCAAGCTTTTTACAGAAACAGAGTGGTTTATTGAATGTGATAGTGAGTTCATCACACACAAATTTAGTTCTACTGCTGCAAAGTTAGTTGCCTACAATGATGCATTACCAAAATTCAAGCTTAACAAGTCACCTGTATTTATCAACTTGCTATTTTTCTCCTTAATAGATTATTAATATTTCAAAAAGCCAGGAAGCTTTCGTATTTTCCTCAGCCATGTATAAAGCAAGCCCTTCTCACTTAAGACCCCCAAGTTAGACATATTGGAACAAGTTCCATGCTATAGCACACAGGAGTTTCAAAGAACAAGCTTGAGCTTAACAGGTTAGAATTTGGCCCACTACTAATAACCAAGGACACAAGGTACCACACTATTTCCTTAGAAACCTAGATCCAGGACATTTATGATCAGAGATCAATCCGGTTGACAAAATCTCTTTGAATATGATGTAATCTGAAGTAAAGCAACAGTTAGGAGACTCATTATTAAAATACCATATATGGATCTGATTGAAAGAGAACAGACTTAGAACCCAAGTCTCAATTCCAGCCAAGGCTCACTTGGCACAAGTCCAGAAAGGGGGAGGCAAAAGGTGGCTTTATGCCATTTTTGTGCTCCTTCAATTCTGTGGCTGACCAGATGGTCAGACCCCTGAAAGCTGCTAATTACCCCTACAGGCTGTTATAGCAACAAGGGATCAGCTGGGTGCAAGGATGTCCTGGTCACACCTTCTTTTCTCTGATCAAACATCTAGGCAGAAGGCTGTGGCATATCACCAAAAGGGCACCCTCAATGACGATTCAGTGGTCAGCTAAGCCAAGTACTGCCTCACATTAAGGCTGCCCAACACTTCCGATTATAAGACCCTATTTTCTATTGCTTATAACTTTGCCGAACTTAACCATTCATGTTCAAACCCTCCATGCCAGGGGGCTGCCTCGGGCTACGTTTTTTTGGGAAAACTTCAACCAAAACAATTCAGCAGTTTTTCAGAACAAGGCTATTTTAAAAAATACACATTTTAGCTGTGTGAAATTCTGGTGACCTTGTCTTTGAAAAGCTCTAGTGTCCACATATGCTGGACCAGGGACTTGAAGTTTGGCAGCAGGTGGGCTTTGTGTCAAGGACGTGCTTTTCTGCTGTCCCCATGAAAACCTGGCCAAAATGATAAGCCTTTGAAAAACTGCAACTTGCACATGCTCATTTGTAGATTTTAGTAGCTGAATTCCCCAAAGATTCCATTTACACTGGGCATGCTCCAGCTCATGGCTAAGCAGGTCTTTCCCTACAATTGCAGCTCTGGGCTGCGAAAAGTTTGGTTGTAGAAGATGGATGGTATGGAGCGGCACAGAGAAAAATCACAGGGAGAGAAAGGACAGTCTCATGAGCTAAGGCAATTAAATGCTTCTTTGGAGAACTGGATTCTATCCCTGCTTTTACCACAGAGTTCCCATGTGATGCTAGGCAAGGTATCGTGGAGGTAAATTCTTGAATATCCATGAAACATTCAAACACTGTAGTGCTGAGCATCACAGAAAAGCCTGTAAGGAAATTAATAATTCTGCCCACTGAATTCCCACATCAGAGTTCATTAGATCAAAAGAACAAAGGAATAAGAAATTGAAAGAAAACTTAAGAGGAGATAGGATAAAGATATCTTAAATTAAGAATGACATACTAAGCAAATGGGCCACTCCTTCCTGCCCTCTCTTATAATTCAAAGTAGAACTATGAAATTAAAGACAATCAAGTTGAATGGACAAAAGGCCATTTTTCTTCTTTAATTACACAAAGTACATAAATATGTAAAAGTCACTTCTATAGGATATTATTCAACTATAGCATTGTAAGAGTCAAAATGCAGTTGCACTTACATATAACTAAGAAACAGCAGTTGCACAAGCTATGACAAAATTACAAACTATCATCCTCATACTTCTGGGCATATGGTAAGGTAATAACCAGCTGAAGTCAGCAAGACATTTCTTGCTGTGGCATATTACAGTATTGCACAAGTGGCAAATTGCAGTGCATGCTGGGAGTTTTCCCACCTTACTCTGAAGAGTCCAACATAGGCTGCTAAATCTGAAGACAGGATAAAGGACTATACCTCTGTTCACTGACCTGTTCCAGTAAGGTCTGTTATTAAATAGAGAAAGCTGACAATGCGTTTCCCTCCCATTCAAGCAACCAACACTATAGTTATACCATTGTGCTCAAGGTGCTTAGTGTCTCTCAAACTGTGAGGTCCGCTAATCTTGAGAGACATCAATCAGGCTTAGTAAAGTGAAAAGATACACTGATTTTTACCTACAATGCAACTGAAGCTGACTATATAATTAGCACATGGTTAGGAAGTTTCTAATTTGCTAAAATTTCTAGGCTCATTTTAGCTTAGAACTCTGCAAACTGCCCTCTGTCAATAGTAAATAAAAACACTTTAATTATTGCTATTTATTTTACCCTGTTCATAACTGTGGTAGGTACTTCACAACAATGATGAGATGACATGGTCGCTGCCCCAAAAGACTTTACAATCTATGCCACCTAATATATTTTTAATTGTATTTAACTGTAGAGGAGAATCCCATTGTATCCCCTTTTCTAAATCATACACACCGGGGAGATACAATATTACAGGCCCTCTTTACCTCGTAAGTGGAATGTTAGAGCAAATTTTACTACATTAAAGGTGTTAAGGTTAATATACACAACTCCTTTAAGTCTTTGTATTTTCCTGGAGCGTCATTTTTCTTTAAGAACTGCTACTACATTTGCCTTTCACCTGTTCTCCATGAGTTCTCAAAAATGATTGGCAATGGCTGTGGTATCACTTCCTTCCTTTAGAACTCAGACGAATTTAATCTAGTCCTACTGATTTAAATATATTTAAGTTACCTACATGTTCTTTTACCTGCCTCTAGTTGATATTCTAGTTCATACTTATATCACTAAGCCTCTTGCTTTTTTCATTCTTTTTGCTGAAAGTGTTAAGCACATGCATTGGGAAATTACCTTTTCCTCCTCTAATTGTGATCACTCCTTATTTAACAGTAGTCCTACATTTTCCTCCATACGTTTTGCTCCTAAGTAGCTACCCCCCTCCCGTCAAACATTTCCAGCATTTTTTTTTTTTTTATTTTTTATTAAAACCAAATTTTGGTAATACTACATCATTTTGCCCTTGTCATTTCAACATCATATTTGTTGCCATATAATCCCATCTTCCGACTTCTCCTGCATTATATTTTTAGATCACTTTGTAATTTCATGTTCCAACTATATCTTTTCCTGGACAAATCTCTTTCCTGTGACTCTCATTTTGTCACAATTGGCCTGATTTCTGCACTAAGTTATACCTGTGTGAATAAAAGAGTAACTCCACTGGAGTCAATGGAGTCACATCAGTATAAAACTAGTTAGTGCAAGTGCAAGAGAGACGAGAATTCAGCAGCTGAATAGGGGAGATGCAAGTCCTAAGGCCTGCATTAGGCATGAATCCAGTTGCTAGGGCTCAATAAGGGGAACCAAACGTTGTTGGTGTCTGTTTTAGTCTTTTCTTAGTATTAATGAAGTAGGATTGTTATTTTGTAAAACAGGAGACTGTTCTCTTGGTTACATTTCCTGGATCTTGTTAACTCCACATCACAGGAGGTCCAAGAAAATGATGAGTAATCAAATCTACAGCAAGTCAACACAAATCTACAGCAACACAACACAAGTCAAGATTGCTAGAAAGCCTCTAAATTACCTATTAACATGACTTTAGTACTTTCATTTGCCTTAAGAATTTAGCAATTCTCACTATTACAACAAATCTGGATACACTGATGCTAATATATTTCATTCATTTGAAATAAAGAAAAGTCATTATTACCTTATAGCCTATAGTCTTGCGATAATAAAGAATTTCTTTTTCCAGAAGCTCAAACAATCGTGGTGGAAAAAACTGGAAATCTTGAATATTTGGCTGTTTGGGGGGTCGTGGAGCCTTTAAAAATACATATATATGACCATTACGTAATTTTCTATTACTTTCAGTTCCCATAGTCCAGACAGTAGCAACATTTTACACTGTATAACACATATTGATTTTACTACAAGTTGAAAAGAGTGGTACAGATTAAAAATCTATATACTTTTACCTTGGGAACTTTCGGTTCACTAACACGCAGGGCTTCTCTAAAATATGCATCCACTGCATAGTTTGCTTTGCGCTCTCGTTTTGGAGGCTCTATCCATTCCATCATACTCATCTACACACAAACAAAACAGAACAGTTTAAATAACTCCAAATATCTTCCTGAAATCACAAAAAATCAATTATAGTAGTCAGTTTGGGTTGAACTAATTAAGACAGTGTCCACCAATAGACAAATAGTATTTCTATTGTGAGCACTAGTTAAAGCTTATGTTTCAACAGAATTCATGCTACTACAAGGTACATCACTAAGAGGCAAATTCTGATTAAAGCATTTTAAACAAACATACAAAGAGGATCTCAAAGGGGTATGGAGGTGGGGGTTGAATAGGTAAGTAGCCATGTGGAGAAGACAAGGGATATGGCCCTTCATTCCACCACTACCTCTGCCAAGACATGCTAGAAAATCTAATTGGAGGGTTGTACATATGCCCTACTTCCAGGCCTACTCTTACCTCTGGCAGCATTACTCATGCACATGCTATATTCTAAGCAATATTAGTTACTGAATGGAAATCTGCCAGAAACACCACAGATATCCAGGGGATAGCGCCATGTACTAAGGCTACAGCTCAACTCCATCCACTATTGTCTGATACACCACCTAACACAGAAGAGAGGTGACAATGTTGTGCTAGCTTTGCTCCCTCCCTGTGCTTTTTAAGGGACTTTCCAGAAGAAAATGTTATTTATTCCCACTGCACATGCAACTGAGAGCATGACAGAACCTTAATTAGCAAGGTGCATTTTTCTACCATATTTTCAAAAAGTTATGAACACGGCTTCAAAGAGCTCTGAAATATTAATTACCATTTAAGGCTCTGAACCTTCAATGACATCTGCATGGATAGACTCCTGCAGTTTTACAAAGCTCCACCAACATCAATGAAGCTCTGTGAGAAGGCAAGGTTCTATCTGTACCAATATTTTTTGCAGCATCAGAGCCTCAGGCTGCATTCAAGAATTTGTTAGTGTATATCTCCACATATGTATCATGGCCAAGCTCTTCAGTAATCACCAGTGTTGGTATAAACAAAAGTATTTGACAATGCTGAATTAACACGTAAATCATACAAACAGGTTCTACAAGATCAATACCACTATTAGTGCTGGTTAAGCTGGCTCATTCCAACACAGAATAGAAGATACTAGCAGGAGGAAAATATAAGGCTGAAAAGATTTCCAAAATGGTTTCCCCTACCCCCACTGTCTGGATTGGTAAGCAAGGAAACTTAAAGGTGAGAATAAATATATGACGTTCCTCCCGTGGTGCCTCGCTATAAAAAGATATTTGCTTTGGAGTGTAATTTAAAAAAGTCAAGGGCCCTTATTTTTGGTTCCTGCTAAGGAGCACTCGACAAAATTCGGTAAGGGGCACAAAGGTGGCGCAAAGCCACCTTAGTCTCATACCCAACCTGCAATGGATGCTTAAGAGGCTGTTAACAGACGGGAATTGTGGAGGTGCAGGGAAAACTTTGGTCATGTCCCCTGCACCAGCCACAAGAAGGGAAGTGGCATCAGAGCTGCTACGGTGGCTCCACACACTACTGGACAACACCCTTATGCTGGCCGTGGCCAGCTAAGCAGTTGTAGGAAACCTATAAACTACTGGAGTGGTGCAAAACCACCCTAATGCCAAGGAGAATCTGGCCAGTGTTCTTTTGAAGACAATGGGTGTAATTTTTATCTCAGTTACACAGGAATAAAATCAGTGTAACTCCAAAGACTTCCAAGAAGAATGAGGCATAATGGAAGTTTTGCCTCAGTCAGAACTACAAGATTTGGACAACAGCAGCTTTCGTCTTTTGAAATGGATGTTTGTAAAGAATAAGTTTTTTGATAGATGAACCTGATCAATTTTTCTTTTTAAATAGTACCACAGATAAAGCGAAATTTTAGAAGAGCAAAGTAAAAATTGTCAAGTGAATTCCTAGCCTCTTATTTACAGCTATGGCATTCCTAATTAAATGTTTTTATGCTTGTGAAAATCTGATGAATTACAATCATAAGACAAGTTAAAGTAAACACATTGTTACATGTATGAGAAAATAAAGTTACCTTTTGTTTTTCTCTATAATCTTCACCTTCAAAGTTGTATAAACTCATCTCTGTATCCATAGTGAAGTTCCTTAAAGAGCTCTCTCCCATTTTTTGCAAACGTTCATTCATTTCAGCTGTCTAAAATCAGGTACAGAGATCATAAAAAAGTTACCTTTATCAACACATCTGAGATGTTTTAAATTCTGTATTAAGTTTCTAAAAATAAATCAGCATCGCTCACTTAAGTTTTCTCCCTTCTTTTTTACTTTCATGCGTATTAGTACCCATCTTTCATGACTAGTAGTACCCATATCTCCTTCATTAGGATCTGAAGCACACCTTTTATTCCAGTCCTTTGGTCTCGTGCACTGAGACATCGTATTAAGCTAAAGTTTAGTATGCTGTTATAATGTGGCCCAACATCTCCTATAGATTATGCTGGTACCAAATAATTTCAACAAAATTTATGTACAACTCTTCTGAGCTGAAAAGGTAGTTCATTAGCCCACTAAGCTACCTATTGCTTCAAAAAGATCTTACATCTATTAAAAAAAACTGTCATAGGATTTCTGACCAACAGTTTAACAATACACACTTCTAAAAGCTTATTTAATGAAACAGTGCTAAAACTAACATTTTATTAATTTTTTTAGACTTGAAAAAAAAAATAACTGCTGCTTTTGGGAGACCTTAAAAAAAAACCTCTTATGAAAAATTAGATTGTAACATATTCAGGTAACTTACTGAGAAGCAGGAAATGAGAGCACAACTAAACAGATCTACAGCTTTTTCCCTTCAAAGATGTTTCCTATTACATAGAGAAATGGCAGATAGCTGCTAGTACAATAAATACAAATTCTGTCTGATTTTTTTTTTTTTGATAGACGAGCAACAAAACAAGATTTACAATTTAAACGGATTTGATGATTCTTAACTCTTTTCTTTTACAATTATGTTCCAAATGAAACTATGCTCTCACCTTCTTTTCACCTCTTTCTAAAATAGTGGTAATATCTTCCTCTGTCAGTTCACTGTCCTTGGAAGCAAAAACATGTGTGGCTCCATGCCGGATCATCTGCAGCATTTCATCTTTTGCTAGTTTGTTAGACTGCTGATCTATGAGCCTTCCTAGCATTAGAAATATATTGAAGGCTTTAAATCAAAATGGTCAATCTTTCCCATGCCAAGCCCAACCTGAAAACACCCTTTCCATCTAGTGAGGACCAGCTTCCCATTTAGCAACACAGGAAGGACAGGGGAGTCTGACACTGAGCTTAAACTGAAATTGCAGTGCAATTTTACAGTTCAATATATTACAGAAATGTAAATAAATGCAGTACCTACTGAACTGTAACTGTCATGGAACACATCCTTTTCTTATAGCATGCGTATTCAGAGAAGCACCATTCAATAGCTACTTTGCTTTTACTAATTCAGTTTCTTAGGAGTAGGTGCTCTGTCCTGCACTCTTTACTCAGGCAAAACTCCCATTAATGTCAAAGAAAGCTCCATCTGAGTAAGAAGTAAAGAATCAGGCCTTTAAACGGAAGCTTGCTATTTTAGGTTCAATTAATATCCACTATTACAGACATCGGGTCTAATTCTTCAGTGCTTTGCACTTTGTATGGTTATTTAATCCTGTGCAAAGTGAATGAACCAAATTCTGCCCTCAAATGTGTATACAGTATTTGATACCTTGCTGTATAACTATGGAGTCCAGTCTCAGTTTTATCTCAGCTCTTTCTACAATCCTGTCTTCAACAGTATTGTCAGTGATAAGTCGGAATACACGAACTGGCTTCTTTTGACCAATACGGTGTGCACGATCCTAAATAAAATTAAATTAAAAAAAACCTTTTAGGTAATAGCAACATAGCAGCAATTTGGCTGAAATACCTTAGCACAAGCATCAAAAGAAACTGTCTAACTTCAAATTATTCTAGATTATTTTCTTGGTTTCCTATTTACTATTGAGTAAGTATTACGTCTACAGAACTGATTTTTTTTTAAATCACTATTAGTGTAATATTTATACAAATCCCAACATACAAAGATTGACTGATCTCAGATACACCAGTATAAATCTAGAGCAAATGAACTGAAAATCAGAATTACTCTGGATTTACATCAGTGTAACTGAGTATTGTATTGTATCTAATCTAGCAAATATTGTGGTGACTCGTATAGAAAATTTATACAAGTTACAAACAAATATGACAAGAAAACGAATATGAAGGAATTTGTTCTTCTGTTCGATTTAAAAAACAAAACAAATCTGCTTTCTAGTGGTCCATAAATCATTGGTACAAGAATTCTGGACTGTGTTACACTAAATCCCTGATACTTGGAGCTGTTCAATATTTTTTTAGGGTCAGGTCCCAAATGCAGAAAAGGATTGTAATAAATAATAAATTAGAGTATCATACAATAGAAAAACGGCAAATCCCAACTCCAATGCCAGAAAGATTTAGACATGGTTTTTCTACTTGTGGTTAAATAGTAGAGTGATTAGAGAACTTAGAAATACCTAAGATAGAATTATTATGTTAGTCTATGTTGTACTGTAATATTTTACATTTGATTCCTTTTAATGCCTCCATCTCCAGCTCTTATGCTCTCCTGCATAATACTAATATAGCAGCCTTCTTTCTGAATAATCTCAAAATACCTCACAAACCATGGACACATTGCACCACAGAAATTTAGCCTACATCTGCCGCACAGTGTAGTAGTCAACATGCTTCACAACAACATGGTGAAAAGATATTTTCACTAAGGCCACCAAAACAAAACATATAGGTAGCACTATATGATCTTTAACTTCCATGTGAAACAAACTAGAGGCCTTGGCTGTAACGTAGCACACAAAAGAGGATAACTTTTTTTAGATCAGAGCTGATCTTTTTACCCCAATGGTAAGATTATGATCTCTGTGTCCCTATACAGGAGCTGGGCACAATCCAATTGGGCAATAGAGGAACTACCCTAGCCTAGTGCATCTATAATACTAGGCTCCCAGGAAGGGCAAAAACAGGACGTGCTGTCCTAGAACAGAGGTAAATGCTTCATTGCACCCTGTAAAAAGGTGGTGGAGATGTTGGTCCAGCATGTGATTTTCCTAGATCCCAAGTCAGAATTCTGGCTACGCCTCTTCTGATGTGTCTCGAAGCCAATCTGCCCCTAAAACTGTATGTGCCTTTCATCGTTTATTGCAATGCATTTTTACAGTCATTGAATTCTGCATTTACTGGAATGACTATTGTCAATGTTTGTGTGACAAAACAATACTGCTGGACTATGGTGAGGAACGTAATAATTTATGAGACACAATTTCAGTATTTTTTCTTAGATGGATATTTGGGGGGGGGGGGGGGGGGCAAGAAATTTGCCATTTCTTCCATAATTCAGGTTACAACTTTTTCATCAAACTGCACACTTTTTGGAATTATCTATAAATACTAAAGTGGAAAACTCTTTGCCAATAGCCATTTTTACAGGAGAAGATTTTTTCCAAAACTGCACTTTCGAATCAGAACGAGGATTTAAGGGTTCCCCCCTCCCTTTTGTTAATAGGTACTTGAAAATGGCATAACTCAACCCGAAACCTGCTTTTCTTTCCCCACTCCCTTTAATCCACACTACTACTTTAACAAAGCTGTAACGCTGGAAAAGTACTGCCACTATATTCCTTCATAAGCCTTTGAGTTCTATCATATGTATTATTTTATATGGATACTCACCATAGCCTGCAGATCCACTTGTGGATTCCAGTCTGAATCATAGAGAATAACCACATCAGCAGTTGCCAGATTAATCCCAAGACCTCCTGCCCTGGTACTGAGCATAAAAATGAATTTGCTACTGTTGGGAGCATTAAAGGTGTCTATTGCTTCCTAAAAGAAAATAGAAACTCATTAAGATAGCAGAATCCTCAAATAAATGATTTTATTAGTGACTTTATTTGGTGTCCATATACCATACCAACAACTTTAAAAGGCCAGGTTTGCATAGGCAAACCAAATAATTTCTCAGTCACTATAATGAAATGTTTCATCATAAAAAAGTAAAGCCCCCACAAGTCCTACACTGTGGCCCTGACCTTGCAATTTACAATACAAGCACACCACTACACACAGATGGAGCCCCAGAAGTCAGCAGGGCTCTGCACAGTCATAATAGCCTACTGCACACTGTAAAATTATAGGATTTGGACCTACATTCCCAACCAATTACTGTTAAGTACCTCAGGTTACTTATTCAATTTCAGCCCACTTTTCTACATTTCTAAAAGTTAAACATATTCAGGGTATATTAATATTGCCTCAGATTTTCCAAAGAAGAGTTAGTAGTACTGTAGCAGACCGTACGTTTGTCCTTAGGCAAATCTAGAGACTTTACTTTCAAATTGCATGCAGGTATCCAATGGCAGAGTTTGTCCAACTCTAAATAACTGGCTTAAATAATGAAGCCATCCTTGCTAACACATCTCTCACCTCTCTTTCTTCATGAGGCGTCTGTCCATCTAGTCGGCAGTACTCATAACCACGCCACATGCAATAATCCTCCAAAATATCCAGTAAGCGGGTCATCTGACTAAAAATGAGAACTCTGGAGCCTGACAGGTTGGTACAGGAAACAAAGTAATTTTAATATAAATCTTATCACAGAACCAAACAGGAATAGGTTAAGTGCACAGAGAGAATTAATGTGAAATACAGTACCACATTTACATAATATTCCTCCCTAACTGATCATCAGTTTATTCAAACGGTTCTATTTTCTTTTGTAAGTTTATTTTTCAGTAATTAATTTTAAACACCTATTCTGCAATTTTTTCCAATAAGGGTCATTTTTACTATTTATACAACAGTATTCTGATATCAACTGAAGAAATAAAAGAACATTCTTAAAGACAGTAACACTAGATTCCCCCCCTACAAGAACCATTTTTCAAAAGATGGAGATCACTAGTTCCCCCCCCCCCCCCAGTGCATGCATTATGGGGAATTTTAGTTTGTTTGGTTTTTTTAAATAGGGCTTCTTCCAAACTTAAAATCCATTAAATTCTACATTCTCTACCCCACATATTGTACTGACATTCCATCAGTTAAGTGATGTTTTTTAATCACAAAAATGTCACGTGACAAAAACATTCAGTACAACAGCACACAAAATTCCATTGTCAATATATGTAAAAGCAGTGGCGGAAGAGACACAAAATGTTTGGAGCTTGAACAAACAATCTAATATACAGACGTTTATTCAAACCTACTATGGCGCCAGCCAGTCCATGCAACCACAAACACCAGCACTCTGAACAGGACCTGGCTTTCCAGTTCTTGTCCTCAACTCCCATGGAAGCCTATTGGCCTACAAGCCATATTAAAACATTAACCTGACAGGTGGTCAGGAGGTCTGGTCTCTCCTGACATATCCCCTTCTCATCTCCCAAACTTCCCTCTTAATGGCTTCCTATTCCACCTTATTTTTTATTTTTTTCTTAACTCTTCATTTTTTTTTCCCTCCCACCTTACCCCTCTTCGTCATTATGAAGTTCTCCCTCTACACCTTGCCTGCCACTTAGAAACTCCACAAAAACCTTTTAGTTTGTAACAAGTAAGACTTTATAGGTGGGAACGATTTTTAAACTGGGCCATTTTATTTGTTATTAATACTCTTCATATAGCTATTGTCCTATAGCTTCCACTCACCCTGTTCTTTGAGTTTTGCTAGCAGTTTATCCAGAGCTACCATTTTACCACTGTTATTGACAAGATGCATGTCAGTAGTATAAGGAGGTCCAGGTTCAGCACCATCAAATAGGTATGGATGGTTACAGCACTTTCGCAACTGCATCAAAATATTCAACAGCCGCATCTTATCCATTTTCCCAGCGGAATTTAGAATGTCAATATCTTTCATCAGGATCCTTGTATACCTGAAGTTTTACAGACAATAAATAAGGCATTTACAGCATCTAGTTTGTGCACATTTAAAACAAAAGTAAGTCTCTAAAATGTCCTGAGGTTACTGTGCTTTGTTTGTTTGTTTTTTAAGCTGGATAATTAAAACATCCACCGTTACATTATGCAGGATTTGACAAAAATTAGAAGAGACAAATTCTTATGCTCCAGTATGCAAGTCAACATCTGACTAAAAAAAGTTTCCCTTACAAACAGGTTATTCCATAATTATTAGCCATTGGGTTTCTTGCATTTCTTCTGAAGCATGCAGTTAAGGCCACTGTCTGTCAGCTTTGGGATTACATGGACCACTGGGTCTGATCTTGAGAAATTCCTGTTTTCCCATCACTATGTTTGAAAGCTACATAAAAAGAGATGTATGAAAAACTTCTTTTTTAAAAAACAAAACAAACCAAACAACAAAAATTATCAAAATCCTTTTTCCATTTCACACCTCTGCACAATTGCATCATGCTTCTATTTTAGATTTAGTTCTACTCCTGTTACTATAAATACACTTTTGGCAGGTACTGGGGAAAAACATTCATGTAAGCTGCCCCCTAAAAACAGGGAAGGAGAATCAAGTCAGCATGTTAGCACATAATTCAGATAGTCCCACTGTGCATCAACAAAAGACTGAAACTGACTAAAACACATTTTATTAAATGCACAAGTTCTTAAAAAAAAAAAAAAACTTGACAAAATAGAGAAAAATCCAATTTTTCTCTAGTTCCTTTTAGTTTCAGTAGTATTGTGTTTTTTTTAACTAGCAGATACAAATATTTCAGGTGGAAATGTGCTTTTCTAATTAACCAAGTCCCTTTATATGCTGATCATACCTATCGTAGAGACGGGTACAAAAATAGAAGACAAATATATTGAGTCTAATATAAAGTACTCGATTATTAGTTATAATTTAGAGCAATTTTACATTAATGTAAATAACTCACCATTCTCTCTGCATTTTACTGAGCCCAAGGTAAATCTTTACTTCCTTTTTCGGAGGCAAGCTCTTTTCTACTTCAGCTTTTATACGACGTAACAAAAAAGGCTTCAAAACCTACAAAATAAGATGTCTGTGTAAACTATTTATAAAAACAAGACTGCTTCAAATGTGAGATTAGTTGGCTTGATCCTGCAGCATTTGCTCAGCTCAAATTCTGAGCAACTCATATTGCTCCCATAGTGACCCCATCAGACCAGCTCTGCTGCAGCCATCGTCTGAGTGAAAAAATTAAGCTGTCCACTGGTTCCAACAGCCAGCTAAGTTCATGCAGAGAGTGGGAAGGACTTCAGAAAGGCTGCTGTAGAGTTTCCCAAGGGTACCTCTTCAGAAAGAGGCCACCTACATGCTCCCTATGACATTTAGGTCAGCTGATGTGGAGCAGATGGCTGCCCTATCTCTCCACAGAACAGCAAAGTGGGAACCACCCCTCCTATCTCTTCAGAGATAACTTAATCACCACAAAAGGTATAGACGGCACAGGTGATAACGGTCTTAAGAAATGCTGTTAAGCAGAAGAGAGGGCATCATCAAAGTCATTTCTATAGGCCTCTTTGGATCAAGTTGTTAGATAGTTCCTCTTTACTCCCATAGCCACAGAGGCAATCTGGCCCCACATTCATCCATGTAGCCACAGGCAGGAGAAAAGAGCAGCAATTGAAGTAGCCTTTTCTCATGGCTTAGGTAGTGAGAGGAAGAGGGCCAAGAGTAGACTGGCCCATGCAGTCAATGTTACCCCACAGTGATCGCTCCAACATTCACAGACATGCTGATGTGACTAATTTATTCTGCTGGCTCCCTTCAAGGGCTGACGGGTGAGGCTCTATTTTATTAGGAATTATGTATCTAAGGAGTGCATAAAATGTAATAAGGGGCTGCTCTTTTCAACTAGATAGGCACATCCAAAAATACACTACTCTAAATCATAAATACACAAGTTACGACAGCCCAGGCGTTGCACTGGAACTTATGCTTCCTAACATATCAGTTTAGATCGTCCACACAGATAAACACTGCAGATGCCTCTTTCTGGGTTCAAGGTCTACATTTAGAGACAGAGCGGGAACTGGACAGGTCAGGGAGAAGAGTGGGTGGGATGCGGACAAGGACAGAGGTGAGGGAAGATGAATACGGTCCTCCTCATTTTGGCTCCCAAGAGAGCCCTCGGGTTATATTATTTCCCCCTCCTCCAGATCCTCCCCTACAGACTTTTGGTCCAACTGCAACCAGGGTGAGTCTTTGGTAACTCAGCTCCAACATCGGAGGGGTGAGAAGAGGATGGGGCACCAAGGCCCTGAACCAATGAAGAAGCACAAAGCCTTTGAGCGGATGACCCTACCTTCAATGATCTGAGACATGGGTTTTTAAACATCTAGTTACTCAGATCCAATAAAATAAAAATGCCGTACCATTATAACTGTAATAGAGCCGAACAGCAAGATTTCTTACTACAGAATTTCAAAAATAAATACGTGTTGTGAACTTTTCCTCTTTTTAACATCCTCTATTAATACACTAAAGAAAATGTTAAAAATATAATTCAATATAATTAATAGTTTCAAAACTCCTTGCAATTCTTAATTTATTTATGGATTAATAAGTTTTGATGTTTCTATTGCAGACAGTAATGTTATAAAAGAAATATTTGGAAAAAGTAACAGAAATGCTGATAGATATTATATATATATTATGGCAGATACTACTGTAAAAACAATATATGCTAATTCTAAAATTAATGAGAATACAAACATTTATATACATTTGCCACAATACATTTTATAGTAATTTGAGGAGAAATAATAGACAAGAATTAGATTTTTGTTTTAAAGTTATTTTATAGCAATAATATATTACCATCACTGCTACTACTTACTGCATGAAGTCTTTCTACAAGCTTTTGATCACCAAGACAATTTTTAGTATCAAACCATGAGTCAAAGTCCTGTAGAAAAAACAAATCATTGTTAGTATGTACAGTTTCATCTTTACTTTCAATAACAGACACACACGTTAACATACAAACACCCATACTCGGTCAGACCAATAGTCCATATAGACCAGTCTCCTCTCTCAGCAGAACAAGGACAATTTCAGCGATCCATCCCCTGTCGTCTAGTCCTAGCGCCTAGCAGTTGTAGCTTTTGGGACACCCAGAGTCTGGGGTTGCGTCCCTGACCTGCTTAGCTAATAGCCATTGATGGACCTATCGTCCATGAACTTATCCAATTCTTTTTTGAACCCAGTTAGGTTTTTGGCTTTCACAATAACCAATGGCCATAAGTTCCACAGATTGACTATGTGTTAAATGAAGAAGTACTTCCTTATGTTCACTTTAAACCTAATATTAATTTCATTGGGTGACACTTGGTTCTTGTGTAACGTGAAGGGCCAAACACACTTCCTATTCACTTTCTTCATGTCATTCATGTTTTATAGACCTCTACCATACCCGCCCCCCACAAATCTCTTTCTAAGCAAATATCTCCTCACATGGAAGCTGTTCCATGCCCCTAATAATTTATGTTGCCCTTCTCTGCACTTGTTCCAATTTTAATAACTTTTATAAGATAAGTCCACCAGCACTGCATGTGGTATTCAAGGTATGGACATACTATGGATTTATATAGTGGTATTATATTTTCTGTTTATTATCTATCCCTTTCGTAATGGTTCCTAACATTTGGTTAGCTTTTTTGACTGCTGCTGGACATGGAACAGATGTTTTCAGGGAAATACCCACAAAGACTCCAATATCTGTCTTGAGTGGTAACAGCTAATTTAGACCTCATCATTTTGTACATATAGTCAGGAACAAGGTTTTCCAATGTGCATTACTTGGTTTGCCAGAGTTTATGCTCCTTTCTATTTTCCTCATTGGGATTTGACTTCCAATTTTTAAAAATGCTTTTTTACCTCTCATCACCTGTTTTACTCTGCTGTTTAGCTATGGTGGCATTTTTTTTAGTCCTCTTACTGTTTTGTTTTTTTTTCTTTTATTTGGGGTATATGTTTAATTTGAGCCTCTATTATGGTGTTCTTTAAATAGTCTCCTTGCAGTTTGCAGGCATTTTGCCCATGTGACGGTCTTTTAAATTTTCATTTAACCAGCTTCCTCATTTTTGTGCAGTTCCCCTTTTAGAAGTTCAGCGCTACTGGGGGAGGGGGAGGAAGAGGGGGTTCCCTTTGGCATTTTTCCCCTACAAGGGTGTTAAATCTCATTACATTATTGTTGACATTCTCTCACTGTGATATAAAAATGAAGTCAATGGAGTTACACTAGTGAGAGAAGACACAGGCCATTGTTCTCGGCAAGTTTAACAGCATCCATAAACTTTCAAGCCAATTGAATAACTCCACTGGTAACACATAGAACCTTTTTTTAATAGAAATGCCTACTCTGTTCCATCTAGGAATTTATTCCAGGCCTACCACTGTAACATCTGAGTGCCTATCACAGTGTGTCAAGTCAGGATGCATAATGAAAAGCAGGGGGAGAGAAGGAAATGGGACCATAAAAAGTGAGATCAGATAGAGACATGAAGCAAGAAGAATGGGAGTAACTGAACCAACGCAACAGGAAGACGAGTAGAGTGACAGGAAAAAAAGCGAAGGGAAGGGATGGTGAAAGGAAAAAGAGTGATAATTCTAAGTGAAAAAACAAAGTTTACTGTGCAAATTATATGTCACAACTTGGTTTAACTCACGTTTGTAAGCAACAGTGATATAAGCAAAGATTAAAATCAGTTTAAGTTTATCCACTTTAATTTAGCAGCATTTTACACCCACTTTGCACAGGTGTAAGTGTTACTCAAAAAGCAAAATCCTAGGAAAACAGGCCCTAAAGCCTTGTCTAGACTATGATTTAAACGTGTTAGCTAACACATGCTAACTGAAACGTCTTACAAGTCTAGTGTAGACAAGGCAGTTTTAAAAATGTGCTGATTCATATGTGTTAGCCAACATCACGCCTTTAAATCCCAGTCTAGCCAACAGCTGAGCATTTGCAGAATTAAGCCCTCAGTTTGAAAGTGAACTACCAAAATGTGGATTTCAACATTACTAAGCTGGCATGAAAAATTCAGTGTGTTCCCTCTAAGGATAAGGAGGGAACTGTATTTTACCATATGAAAACTTTCTGTGTGGAAGAATTTCAACTGGTGCTACCCAGAATTGAAATGATAGGTAGAAGAGACACATGGTATCCATGATTTTTAAAAATATTTATATGGCACCCATTACCATAGTGTCCGAGCACCTCATAATCTTCAACGTATTTATCTTCTTAACATCACTGGGAATTAGGGAACTGATGCACAAAATGACTAAGATTTGCATATGGTTACATAGGAAGCCTATGATGAAACGAAGGATTGAATCTGCATATCTCAAGTCCAAGGCCACTCTAACCACTGGGTAATCCATCCTCTCTGCAGAATATATCATCAGAATTACGCTAGGAAAAATATATCAGGCACCAGCTTACATCTGCAGAATTGAAGACATCAGGTAAAAGAAAGTTGAGTAATGCCCACAGTTCATGAAGGTTGTTCTGTAAAGGAGTTCCTGTCAGCAGCAACCGATTTGTTGTCTTGAACTCACGTACAATCTCAGAGAGCTAGGAAAAATAACGAACAGCATTTGTTATCTGTGGCTTAAACACAAAGGGCCAGATTTTCAAAAATCCTGAGCACCCATCACTTCAACTGAAGTCATTGAGAGCACCATGTGCTCAGTACCTCTGAAATTCAAGCCCCAAAAGATCAAGCTATTATTTTCAAAAAATGACCTTCAGGAAGTATTTGAATATGACTAAAATATAATCTAACATTTAAAATCTGAAAATATTTTGCTACAAAATGCTCAAGCAAAGGTTAGGAAAAAAATTGAAATTGAAGTTTACCTTAGATTTTTCATTCTTTATTCTGTGGGCTTCATCTATCACCAAGTATCTCCAGTTAAACTTTTTGAAAACAGATTTCTCCTTAATTACCATTTCATATGAGGTAACGCAAACATCCCACTCTCCAGGCATCATAACATCACGGATAAAAGCAGCCTAATGTAAAATAAGTATCTATTAATTAATAGATATTAAGTAACAACAACATGCGTAACTTATTTGGAGCTGTCACTTATGTCTGCCAATATTATTGAAACAAAAGATTAACAAGATTTAAAAAAATAAAAGATTAAGCACATATGAAAAAATACCTGGAGTTACACTAATTCAAGTTAAACAACAAAGGCTTTCAATCTTTGTGTTTCAGGGCATAAACTGATCAACAGCTGGAGTTAAGATGAAGGGCATAAATTGTCCCCATTCACCTCAGTGGATGTTTATTCTTAAGCAGAACTATGTATTTTTAAAAGAAATTATTTCCTGTTAAGTGATCAGCAGTGAAATAGTTAAATGAGACACATGCAACTATTCAGTGTGCTTTGATATTATAGAAGAGGGGAAAAGCCTACTAGGTCATCTAGTCCATCCCTTCAGTGGCATGTGAAGGAGTGTTTTCTACAACGCTGTATATCAAATGCCCAACTATTGGGTTAATGTAGAGCTAAGGTTGCCCAGTGATGCCTTGTGCATTTCTAGAATGTGGAAGCTAAACTTAAACCCCTGAAAACCAGGAAATAAAAAGAGGTAAGGCAACACAAATGTAAACCAGGACCCACAGTTAAGATACATGCCACCCTGCAATGCAACCTTAGCTACCTGCAGTTTTAACTATACCCCCTGCCCCGATACACACACTTTGGGGCTGGCAATAGTCATGGTCCCATTATGGTGGTGCAAAGATTAACAAATTGCCAAGGCAAATGGGGATTCTCTCTCTCTTGCAGTCTTCGGATCAAGACTGGATGCCTTTCTGGAAGATCTGCTTTAGTCAAACAAGTTATTGGACTCAATACAGAAAGAGCTGGATGAAATTCTATGGCCTGTGTTAATAAGGTCAGACTAGAAGATCTAATGGTCCCCTGTATCCTTAAAAGCTATAATACAAAGACATGAGGAAGGACTAAAAATGTGCTATGTTTGTATTATGTTCTAGAGATCTGAATTACAGCACTGTCTGCACACACTCCACCTGCATTCACTGTTAGGTGCAGCTGCATTTAGTGGTGGAGCGATTGGTTGGAGCTAGTATGCAAAGCTGTGACTGGTTCATGACAAGAGGCACATGTGTACCTTGAGACACCAAGCATGCCCCACTGAATTTTGGAGGTTGTATCTGCAGAGGTACATAGGGTCTTCTTGTCATGGGGACTGCCAGCAGTCTGGTAGCATACAGTGGTCTCCAGGATTTAGGAGAATTAGGTGAAAGCAATGCAAAATATAGATACTGTCTCAAAAGCAATCTGCAGGCCAAGAGCAAAATGGTGGTAATATTGTACAAGCATGGGGTAGTTTGTGTGGAGTAGACTCAGTATTTGAGTGTAGGCAGCTCCTGTCTAATGTCAAGCATAGCAAACTTTGCCCTGCAGTGCTCATGTGCTCTACTCCCAAGGTTTTCCGTGACATTTGTAAAGGTAGGAGTGCTAGCATGTGTGTTAGTGACATGTTGGGCACTGCCAAAGAAGTTGCACTGCAGGGGTGGCATGTACGTTATCTTTGTATTTCTAGGCTTTCAGAGAATTTAAGTTGAGTCACACTCCGTATTCTGGAAGGGCACCAGGCACCACTGGGCAACCTTAACACTGCATTAGTGAAACTTTGGAACATTTAATTTTGCAGCAGCCTCCGCCCACCCATAATTCTCCCTCCATCCCACCCCAGTCTGGCTCCTTAGCCACCATTAACCCTGCCACAGAATGCACTGGCTGCATGATAGCTCCTTTACTGCCCCTGCACCATCTCATCTTTTTGCCTCTCCAGCATAGCTCAGTTCTTCCTCCGCAGCCCTCTTCCCCTCAGAGTCAGCTGTTCACATGGGATCTGCCGGTTGAAGAGCTAGGGAAGGATGCAGGTACAGTGCAGGGACATTAGCATGAATCCATGGAGACTTTTTTTTTTTTTTTTTGAAAGGAGGGATAGATTCAGGAGGGCACAGATGCAGTTCCCCCCCACACACACAGGATGAGCTCAGACCCTCTCCTTCCCACCTCTCTACCCTGTGCTGCTACAACACTCCCCCCCCCACACACACACTCTACTACAATTCTCCACATCCCCCCTTAACTCCTCAGATTCTCCAAGCACTATTCTGATGCTGCCCCAAGTCCTACATCATATTCATTGCTCTGACCAACACCACACCTCATGCTGTTCTGAGCTCCCCTATTCCAAGACCCCACCCCTAAACACACAAATGCTCTGCCCTCCTGCTCACCATTCTAGGTCCCTGGTAAGCTTGGAGGCTTGATGGGGAGGTGGCATGGTGGTGGGGCTGTGAAGAGTGCCTGCAGCAGCTGGAGGTAGGAAAGAGCCAAAAAGTGGAGATGCAGAGTCCCTACCCCACATCTGGGCCTAATGTATGGGGAAGGGGCTGTCCACATGCATCTGCAGCACAGGAGGCTGAGAGAGATATGAAACAGTCCTTTCATTCACTGAAACATTCTCAGCTGAATAAGAACTTCAAATAGAAGTGAATACAACCGACAACAATAGTGTCAGAGGTATGAATTGCTCCAATTCATGAGAGTGGGTATTCTCATCCCTGTTTTCCCCCGTTTCAGCGCTCGTGGGTCTGTGCCATGCACCGAGTTTGCCTAGTCTGAGCTCCCAAGTCCTGACGCTGGTCTTAGCAGTGCATGCCGGGAGCATGTTCAAGCATGCCTGTTCTCAGCTCCCCATTCTATCTCAGTACTGATCCCATGCCATGCACTCAACATGCTTATTCTCAGCTCCCCATTCCAGTCTAAGCACTGTGGGCCATGTTTTGAAGGGGGGACAGAAACAGGTGGTATGAATGTGGGAAGGGTTGGGAGATACCCCATACCCAGATCTAAACTCCTCTCTTTTCTGCACAGCTCTGGCCTGCCCTTTTCCTCTAGAGGCAATGGCATTAGGGGAAGGATGAGATTGATGCCCCTTCCCCACTGCTGGAAGCAGCATAGGGAAGATTATCATTTCTGGGTTAATTTGCCAGTTGGGATGCAGTAGAGGAAAGGGGAGCCGTAGAGCACCCCGGAGGAATTGTGGGGGAGGGACCAGGTGGCTCCACTTCTCTTCCCCTTAAGTATGTCACTATAGGAGAAAATGCTTAAGTTCCCCCCTTATGGATCTGCTTTGTCACTGCTTCTGAGCTTCCAGAGATCAAGGGTCCTTTTTTGAGGACAATCCTCTATTCACCGAGGGACCTTAAAAACCACACACACAAAATCTCCTTTTTTAGAAATCCAATTCTTTATCAAAGCTCTGTCATAAGCACAATGGTTGTGAAGGGTCGTTATCTGGCGATGTCCTGGATCCTCAGTAGCTGTGCCAGAGCACACCCCTAAGGAGCAAGTGTCAGCAATGACATAAAGCCTCCACTCTGCAGGCTGCCAAACCCCACATCCCCTGCACCACTCCAACAGCACCTCCACAGCTGCAACTACCCATATTCCTTAGGCTCTGAGCCAAAAAACTTACAAGACTATGGAAGTATTATGAACAGCTCAAGTTAGGGGGCTATGTATCTGGAACAAGTGACCCAGGACTTACCTCACCCACCTTGTCTCTCACAGAAAAGTATTCGCTTTAATAGACCCACTTCTGTTGGTGGAAAAGAAGCTTTCGAGATGCAGAGCTTTTCCACCAGCAGAAGCTGATCCATTAAAAGCTATTACCTCACCCACCTTGTGTCTCTCATACCCTGGGACCAGTACAGCTAAAACACTGCAAGCAACTTGTTTTTCTTGGGTCTTGCTCAGAATATTTACATTATCCCAATTACTTCCCAGTCTTTCATTTTCACTCTGGTTAACTGTTAGTTTCTTTGAAAATACTTCTCAAGTAAAATCAGAGTCTGCATGTAGATTTTAGAGCACTTTAAAATATTGCATTTATCCAGTACATGTGGGCAAGTGGGCAATACCAACTGTCACATGCACACATCCTGGGGATGGGCAGAGGGAGTTCAAAAAAATCAAGAGTGACCAAAAAAACCCACAATATTATCTTTTTTTATAATGTCATGATTCGCTCTCCATTACAAACCCAGGAGGCTCTCGGAATGTGCTCGCAGATCAGAGCTCAAAAGAAAATAGGCTGACCTGAGCAGCTGCAGTTTTCAAAGGGGGCGAGAGGAGGGGGCACTTCCATTTTCAACAGAGTGGACTGAAGTTGTTGGGATAGAAAGGACTAAAAGTGGTCATATGGAATTGTGAGACACTTCCAGATGACTCTCAGGACCTGAACCAAGCAGGACTGTGCCTATATGCAAAGCAACAGGGGCTCAGACCCTGGGTCCCTGCTTAACTTGAGCTCAGACCTCTATCCTTTCAGGTTCTGGGATTCTGGGTCAGTGCAATTGAAATGTAGACACAAGGGAAGTTAGGCTTGAACCAGGGCTCTAGCACAGGCTTACGTTGAAGTGCAGACATACCAGTAGACACTGTGGGGACAGACTGCCTGGAAACCCTTTAGGTGTTAACAGACCCCGAGTCTTGCTGAACATGGGCATTTCATTCCCCTTGGCTTGAGCTATTAACATGCTGACCTGTAGTTTTAAACTTATCTTGAATAATTTCTTCAGCATAATCACCCCCCATGCCCAGAGGCAGAGTGGAGTGGCTGCCATGCAGTAGCTAAAATAAATCCCAAGTAGCTGAGATCCACATCGGGAAGACAAGAGCCATAGCTTGAACCCTGGGTATTTGTCTGTGTGCACATTAGAAGAACCAGACAATTTTATAAAATGGTAGTTTTTAGAATGATTCTATCTTGGGAACCCCTGGCTCAAATGTCCCAAATGTGGAGCATTAAGCCACGCCGCATGAAGCGCAGTGAATTTCAAGACCATCTAAGTCAGCATGTGGCTTTTAGAGCACTTATTTGTCTTTTAAACGGTAAGCAAGCTCTCAACCTCAACTATAGCAGAGCTGCTGCTGTTATAATTCACCCACTTCACTCTGGCCAGTATAGGTTTTAAATTACACAAATAATGGCTCTTCCACCAGTTCCCTTCAGAGATTCTATAATCAAGTATCTCTATTGTGCCCATCAACATGTGTTGAGTACCAGTCAAACAGAAATAAGACATCTTTCCATCTTTATTAGCCAAAGTTTTCCTCTTAATATCATCCCATTACAATTAGGTTCAAGGAATAATGGAAGCTCAGAAAAGGTGGGGAGAGCAACCACTAAAGAAAGGAAACAAAGGGAAGGTGACAACAAGGCTGAGAAGTAAAGAATATAATCAGTAGAAGGGATAAAGGGAATACAAAAGTGCAGTAGTCACCAGAGAAAGATGAAACCAACCGAGGAAGGAGTTTGGCAAGTGGGGTACATTAAAGAAATTGATGAACAAAGTTAAATCCCTGTTATTCTACTTTAGCATTTCCTATAGCACCTATTGGCATAGTGTCTAAATACCTCCCCATAGTAAGACGGTTAAAAGCTACCGTATTTTTTCCTGCAGCCAAGGAAACTACTTCAAACAATTGTATTTCCTGGAACACCAGTTTCTGACATGCAAAGCACAATAACGTTCAGTTGTTCACTTACTCTGGCATCCTTGTCTCCAATAAGACAAACCGCACGTAAAGATGGAACCCAGCGTTTAAATTCGTTCATCCAATTGTGTAAAGTTGATTTTGGAACCAGGACCATGTGTGGTCCAGGAATGTTTCGGTAATGCTTCAGATAGCCTAGCAATGCTATTGTTTGCAAAGTTTTACCAAGACCCTACGTTAGTAAAGAAAAAAATTGAAATGAAGTGCCATCATAACATTAAGGACATCAAAACTATTTTCCAGCTATTTAATGCTGCTGCTGCTGAAACTGCTTATAGTGAAATGCATAACATGCAAGTCTACAATGGAGATGAATTAAAAACTCATGTTGCTTCAATGTATAATAATATCCAAATTACAATTCTGAATACAGCCATTTTGTGCAAAGAAAAAAATAGTTTTATTATAAGAGAGTTCCACTGTATATAAATGAATTATAGGGACTTCAATGTTAAATTACAGGATAGCTCAGAGCAAAGTTTAATAAAAAATTCAAGTCCCTATAATATTATGCATCTCTTGTTTGAATTACACAAAACTGTTATTTCACCATTAATGAAACTGCATCTATTATGATTTTTTTTATTTACACAGAAAGGGTGGAAAGAGCAAAAAGGGACCTCATTTGCTGAAGCTAGAACATAACATATCCTCTCCTACAGCCCAATCCAATTGTCATTTAAGTCAATGGAAAGACTCATGGACTTTAATGGGAGTCAGATCAGCACCAGAGAAATCTGTTCTTTCTTCTATGCACATGTGTAACACTAACTTTAGTAACTTATGCACGTGTTAATGGGAAAGAAGATCACTGGGACAGATGGCAAACTCCAAGAGGACCTATCCAGGAAAAATGTTTGCCTCTGTAATCAATATCCAAAATGAAGCAATAACCAAAACAAGCATATTACGGCCCAGATCCTGTTTGCCCTAATCACAGGAGAAACTCAGCTAATAGGGAAATTCATGTGATTAAAATGAGCTAGATTTGGCCCTATATCGGGGTGGCCAAACTATGGCCCGCGGGACCGTCCTGCCCGGCCCCTGAGCTCCTGGCCCAGGAGACTAGCCCCCAGCCACTCCCCTGCTGTCCCCTCTCCCCTGCAGCCTCAGCTCACTCACTCCACCACCAGCGCAATGCTCTGGGCAGCGAGGCTGTGAGCTCCGGGGGCAGTGCAGTTGCAGAGCTGGGGCCTGACCCAGTGCTCTGTGCTGCGCAGTGGCGGCAGTGTGGCCTGGATCCAGCCACTGGTGCTCCACACAGCACGGTAAGGGGGCACGGTAAGGGGGCGGGAGTGGATAGAGGGCAGGGGAGTTCGGGGTGGTAGTCAGGGGGCAGGGATGTGGATAGGGGTCAGGCAGTCGGGGGGGGAGGGGGGAAATAGGGGATTGAATGGAGGTAGGGGTCCCAGGCGGGCAGTCAGGGAGGGGGGGGGGGTGGATGGGGCAGGGGTCTCGGGGGGGGGGGGGGGGGGGGGGGCCCCCCCCAATCAGGGAACGGGGAGGGTTGGATAGGGCAGAAGTCCGCGGGGGGAGGAGAGGGGCAGATAGGAGGTGGGGGCCGGGCCATGACCCCTCCCCTCCCTGGCTCTCCATACAATTTCCGAAACCCGATGTGGCCCTCAGGCCAAGAAGTTTGCCCGCCCCTGCCCTATATTATACATAGACTTTTGCAGTCAACAACTTCAATGAGGACTTGTTTTTTTAAAGATCTAGTATAAAAAAGTTAATTCCATTCCACAACATAAAATATATCAAGCATAACAATTTTTCAATATTGAAATACAGCATCAGAAATGCCAAATGCAAAGAAAAAAATATTTATTTATTTAGCAGTAACAGCAGCATCCTAAGTTAGCTAACAAATTTTGTATGGCATTTTCTTTCTGGAAAGCATCATGAGAGAATAATTCCCATTTTCATTTAAGACATATTAAATGTATATAGCAACAGAGAGTCCTGTGGCACCTTTAAGACTAACAGATGTATTGGAGCATCTGATGAAGTGGGTATTCACCCACGAAAGCTTATGCTCCAATACATCTGTTAGTCTTAAAGGTGCCACAGGACCCTCTGTTGCTTTTTACAGATCCAGACTAACACGGCTACCCCTCTGATAATTAACTGTATATAGAATAAGAACCAGTGTCAACTATGCATGTGTTATGCTCAAATATAGGCACCAGCTTATAACTATGTATGCAATAACTAGTCAAAAGGCTACAAAGTGATATCCTGCTTCAGTAAGTTTATAATTCCATGTATTTCTTCCTGTTAGAGTAAAATAGTGCACAGAGCATGCAATTTAAATCCATGAAGAAAGTCCTTGGACTAATGCAGGTCACACATGTACACACAAAAAAAAAATCAAAATAGAATGATTACTCTACATAAATTCCAAAAGCTTGCTGCTTACCATTTCATCTGCCAGAATTCCATTAACACCATTCTCATACAAGGAGATCATCCAGTTCAACCCTCTAACCTGGTAATCTCTTAGCGTTCCTCCTTTCACATCTGCAAATGTAAGATTCCTCTAACTAGAAAATTTTTAATTTTATTGTGATCTACTTATGAGATCTTACTTAAACCAATCAAAACAAACAGAAAACTTCCAACATGGATACTCACATGAAGGCGACTCCTCGAATCGAACACACACATTAGATGTTTTTCGACTCTCAGACAGCAGCTCTTCATCTTCCTCTTGCTCAGTGCGTCTGTGACGATAACTGAAGAAGGGAGAAAGTTTGCACATGAGTTTGGATTCTAAATCTTTTCATCAACAGAGCTAATGGAATATACCCTGACTACATTTTTGAGAAAAAACAGTAAATTATAATAGAAATCACCATTGATCCAGCTAATCTATATTCTATCACCTGCTCTTCCACAGAACCAGTTCACCGTTAAGTAATTATTCCCAGATAGTCATTCCAGCTCTGAATTATTTAGCTAACATCCAGCCCTTTCCTCCTCAGCCATGCTTGTACTGTGTAAGGAGGAAGCAAAAATTCTGCAGGTGGCTGTGCGGGGAGTGAGGCAGAGGGGCATAAAGGTACACACTGACAATGGCCACACAATCTGCCACTTGATCAGTATATACCATTCAGAAGGATAGGAGAAAATTTTCAGTTGAATGTTCAATTCCAAGAATATTTGCTTGGATGATTACTAAAAATTATTCCAATTTAAAAAAAAAAATACAAAAAATAGCATTTAAGTGCCTCATATAAAAAAACCCCCCAAATTAGGAGGAAAGTTTCTCTCTCATACACACACACAAACACACACTTTCTCCTGTTTAATACTACAGCATTACTTTTTCAAGGAGTTCTGGCATACTTAAGGCACAATTTTTCAACTGCAATTTAAAGATAGATAATAAAAATACATAATTTTGGTTGAAAAAAATAAAAGGTTTGAACTTTGAGATAAGAATAGAGATACGAAAACATACTCCCCAGCTGAAAGTAAACTCTGTTTTTCATCTTTCTTTATCCGTGGTCGTCCCAATTTGACTTTCAGTGGTGATGTTGGCGATTTCTGTGCTGCAGGCTGAATAAAATGTGCAAAAAGTTCCGTCTGCTTCAGGAGAAATTCAAATCTTTTTGCCCGATCTGTTTTCTAAGTTACAAAACAAAAAAGAAGAAATGTGCATCTTTTCCCCACCAACAATAATTTCATTTATGTTCAAACAAGCAACTTACATACTGCAGTACTGATCCTGCAATCTGAGCAGGTGAACTTTGCAGGAGAACTCCATACAAACGTTACATACAGGAGATTGACAAAAAAAAAATTAATTTACAGTGAGGGATGAAATCCTGGCCCCACTAAAGTCAACGGCAACACTCCCCATTTAAGTTATTGTGGACAAGATTCCACCTGAAAAGTGTTTACATTGACTAGTAATATGTTGCTGTTTCAAAAACTAAAGCAACTAATACACAGTCCTGCTCCCACTGAAGTGAATGAATTTTTCTGTTGGACTTCCACTGGAGCAGGCTCAGGCTCTAAATGTTTCTTAAGTCCATGAGTCATACCTGCTACACTGTCTTTAATAGACTATAAATAACAGCTATAACAGTTAGTTGCTGTCTTCTTTAAAAACACCATATTATTTTCCTGTCAGTTCTTAAACAGTGTTTACAAAACCTTGTGCAATATTACATAAAGGATTTCACAAAGAAATTGTTTTAAGTTAACCTCTCAATATGTGTTTGTTTCAAACACTAAAGTAAAAACATAAATTAGTATCATAACTTTCTTAAGCAATACATAAACTACAGAAGATTCCTCTAAAGAAGAGCTGGGTAACTGTTAGATGCAAACAACAGTAGTCTATCCGTGGCAAGATAGCAAGATTCAAAGATTAAGCTGAAAAGATGCTGATACATCCTTTTTGCCACATGAGGGCAATATAAGTTTCACACAAACTCTTCAAACCTTGATGGCAAGCACAGTTTAACAATCACGTAAGAACAAGTCTTTCTAAAAAACTCAGTATAGATACCATTATAGTCAGTTATTATTCCCCCTTGAATTTATAGCTACTAAATTGTTTTTGTATAAAGGTCTTTATTATTGCTGGCCTATACAATTTTAGTAGTTTTCATATACATATGGCTTACTTTTATATAACCTCTTTTAAAGAAAAAAGATACACATACAATATTATTCTGCACTGCATGAACAATGTGCAAATAACAATAACGCCACTTTATAACTAACCACAAGTATTTGTTCCCAACAAATAAAAAAAATCAAATTAAGGTTTTTAGATGTTTGTTCTGACAGTTTCTCTTACTCACTTTATGATTTCTTTCTAAAGAGATGTGTTTTATAAACAGTACATGACACACAAAAGGCATATAAATGTACTGACCCCAAATGTATGCTTCCATTCTCCTCTCCCCAATTCATTGAAACATCACATTTGTGGGAGGCTGGACAACTCAGAGGATGAAAAACGTGATACAGACTATTTGCTGGTTCAAATCCAGCCCAGGTCAGCAGTGATATTAGCATGGACATTTGGGATATGCCTACACAGCCTGGGGCAACAAGCCTCCCAGCATGGGTCAACAGACTTGCGTTGGTAGGGCTCACAAGAGCGCTCTTAAAAATAGCCATGCAGTTAGTGCTTTGAAGTCGTGGCTTGTGGTGAAGCTCAGGCTTCAAGACCAAAACCCTGCCTAGGCTTCAGGGACACGAGCTCCAGCCCAAGCCACAACTTCAACGTGCAGTCAAAGTGATTCACCCCCATCTCAGCTGTTTTTAGACCAGTAGGAAGAGCCCTACTAACCCAATGGATCCAGGCTGGGAGGCTTGCTACTGTGGGCTGTGCGGACGTACCCTTGGTGGCTTTGGAAAAATGAGCTGGTAACAAAAGGGATCAGCTGCCTGTTATAACTATAACAACTTTTGGCCTCTTTGTTGACAGTCTCAGAGAACAGGGCAGCACAACACAACTGCAGAGCAGATGACAGCGGAGAGGAGCAGGGCAGTGGTGCTAAGGGACTAAGGGGCAACAGCAGCAGTATTTTCTGTGCATGCTGCAAGTGAGACAGTGCAAGTGAGACATAGTGCAAGTGAGACACTGACAGTGGGCGTGGCCAGCAGCAGCAGGGCAGCGAAATAGCCCAAAATACCACAACCCACAGCTGCAAAAATAATCTGAAACTGTCAGTTAGAAATAGCCCAACTGGGCTGGGAAACTGCTTACTTGGCACCCGGAGCAAGCTAAAAACTGAACAGAGATTATATTACCATCTCAACCTCTAGAGGTGGTCTCTCCAGAACAGGGTTGGGACTCTCTGTGGGAATGATGTAGATAAACTTGTATTACTGCTGCCCTTGCCTGTCCTGTGAGTAAACACAGTTATAAACTTCTAACATGCCTGAAAACGTTGCCTAAGTAGAGATAAGACAATATATTACTAAGGGCTAGATTCTGCCTGCCTCCTACACAGGGGAAGAGGGCACAAGGATACTCCGCCCCAGTTCATGCAGCCTACATAATAGCCAATCAGAATGCCTGCCTGGGTTCAGGGATCTGAGACGGCTTCCTCCCTATTGTCTTTGGGGGAGCTGTAACATGGTGCCCCAAGGGAGGGGAGGTCAGGAAGAGAGATAGGGCCATGGCTATGTATGTTCAGCCTAACACTAACCAGAAGAGCTGGTCAGACAGGCAGAGGGAAGTAAGCTGCACCATACTATCACCTCCATTGGAGTACCCTTGTCTGAGGGGCCAGATGAACCTCCAATGAACTCAGATAACACCTCCAACAGAGGAGAGGGAAATAAAGCAGTCCAGGGTCAGGAGGTCTAAATCAAACTGACAGATGACGATGCTGACTGGGAACAAAGCCAGCCACACCGGATTTATAGTCAGCCACACCTGATTTATAGGCAACAATTTTACAGGTTAGAGCAGGGGTCTCAAACTCAAATGACCATGAGGGCCACATGAGGACTAGTACGTTGGCCCGAGGGCCACATTATTGACACCTTCCCCCCGCCGCCCTCGGTCCTGCCCCCACTCCACCCCTTCCATGAGGCCCCGCCCCTGCCCCGCCCCCATTCCAACCCCTTCCCCGAAATACCCACCCCAACTCTCCCCCTCCCTCCCTGCCCCCAGGGGTTGCAGGAGAGGTGTGGCAGGGGCTTAGGGCAGGGAGGTGCAGGAGGGGTGAGGGGTACAGCAGCGGGTCAGGGTGCGGCAGGGACCCAGGGCAGTGGGTTGGGATGCAGGAGGGGTGCAGGGTACAGCAGGGGGTCAGGGTGCAGGAGGGGTGTTGCATGGGGCTCAGGGCAGTGGGTTGGGATGCAGGAGGGGTGCAGGGTGAGGCAGGGGGTTCAGGGAAGGGGGTCAGGGTACAGGGTGCGGCAAGGGGCTCAGGGCAGGGGGTTCGGCTGCAGGAGGAGTTCGGGGGGCAAGATCTGGCCCGGCACGTACCGGGGGCAGGGCAGGCTCCCTGCCTGCCTGCCTTGCCCTGCGCTGCTCCGAGAAGAGGCTGGAACATGGGTAAGGTGGGGCGGAGGGGCTGTGTGTTACTGTTGCTTCAGGCACTGGCCCCAGCAGCTCCCATTGGTCGCGATTCCCCGTTCCCGGCCAATGGGAGCTGCTGGGGGCGCTGCCTGAAAAGCAACAGCAACACACAGCCCCTCTGCCCCCCCCTTCCCCACATTCCAGCCTCTTCCCGGAGCGGCGCAGGGCTGGGCAAGCAAGCAGGGAGCATGCCCTGCCCCCGGTGCAGGTCCAGCCAGAGCCGCTCTAGGTAAACACTGGGGGAGGGCGGGGGGGCTGTGAGGGGCTCGCGGGCCGCAGAAAATAACCCTGCAGGCTGCGTGTTTGAGACCCCTGGGTTAGGAGGATATTAAGGGGTGAACCCTGGAAAATAATATCACAGTTCTATTGCTTTATTGCCTGACTGCTGAAAATACAGGCTATTTGATGCATATTCCCTCTCTGCTTCCAAGCAGCAGAAGGGTACTATTTAGGGAAGCCTGGATCCGGACCACATATCCTTGCAAAACACAGGTGGTACTTTTGGGGATCAGTTATTTGTATTACCATAGCACTTTGATTTTCTTTCTAACCATTGACCTGTGCTTAGCACTTAAAATGAAGCATTCACTCAGCCAAGCAATCATTTCCTCAAGCCTCTCTGGCAATGGACCTCTGTCCCTGTTCCTATCTCGTCTGGCATTTCCGTCAGATTCCACCACTCTCTAGAAGAGCATTAATGAAAATGTAGCAGGCCATTGGTCACTGGCATCCACCAAAATCTGACCCGGTGAGTGACATTCAAGAGTGGGCCTTGTGTGTTCTGCTATGGGTTTCTCCCTTTCCTGTAGAGCATTCTCTGTTCCCGAAACCTGACCTGATGGATCATAGTTTGCCGTGTTATGTTGTGGAGGCTGCGCAGATTTAGAATTATGTGGTGTTTTCGGAGACGTAGTGTGCAAACACCAGCTTCTTGTTTTTCTCCCATTTAAGAAGTGAAAACTCTCAATCTGCGTATAAAGAATGCAGAGCTATGAAGTTATTTGCTTTGCATTCTGAAAGCAGTACAAAATTCTTGCATGGACTCAGGCCACGCAAAATCAAAAAGAAATAAATATATATTATATATGCTGCTAATATCTTTTCTCTCTCTCTCCCAAACCTAACTCCCCTTTGTCATGTGCATTTTAGATTCTGGGCCTAGTTTAAAAACGTGCCAAGCATTTCATTTGTCTTGTCCATCCTCCATGTGCCCTTGTTAGATTCTGGATGTTCACATCAGTGTGGGTAATCGGTGCCCATGTGTCACCCTAGGTCACAACACACTCTAGCTGCCATCTCATGTATCCCAGCTTTCTTTCAAAAATCCTTAAGGATGCATACATGTCCACGTACATAGGAGTAACCAAAGTGTACAGAGAGGGCAATATCTTGGATGGATTTGTGGAAAGTTAAACCGCACCCACTTAGGCTTTCAAAATGTATACCTCAATCCTCGGCAAACAAGTCAGTTTCATGATTCACTATCTCCCAGCTTTGAAAATTCCCGTGCACATAGAGATGTACTTCGAGAGCAAGAATTGTATTTAATTAATATTGTTATCCTGATTCCATTTTCCTTCCCTCCCATTGACATCCTGTCTGCAATTTCTTGTTTCCTCCCATTGTCTCTACTAAGCTCAGTCAAACACAAAGTTAGCCATCTGTTATGCTATGAAACTACACTTACCATCTTTTCTTCATATTCTGGATCAATTTCTTTTTCAGGTCTAGATGCCTTGGGTGGAAGTTTGAGTTGAAATGGAGGATCATTTTTCTGAAATTCAAATTTTAAACATTTATTAATATCAATACAGTGAGCTACTGAAGCAAGAGAGTTGCCAAATTGAAAAAAGTGTGCAGACTTCAAAAACAGTATCAGAATTCTTTGACAAAAAAAATTCCAAATGCCAAACAAAAAAGAAAATAAGCACTGAAAGAAAATGCACCATCTCACCCTAATCAGAGCCAGAAATCCATGAAGAAATAGCCAATGAAGGGCAGATATGACCAAATAAAAACCTAGGATTAGCCTTATCACTTCTCATGTATCACCTCACAAATAATTCCTCAATTCATCCTGGGGGTGGGAGGTTTGTTTACCCTTAGGAAAGGCCATGGCTTACAAAACTGTCAGCCTGATTCCTAAATATAAAATTCCTAACTGTTTACATTTTTGGCAGCTGGACGCTGATCTCCTTCCCTCCCCCGCAAGAGAACAGTGCAAGGTCTGAGATAAAGGCTTAACTTGCCTCCACCATACCCATAAAAAAAAAAAAAAAAAAAAAAAGATTAAATTTCATAGATTCCCCCTCCATGGGACACATTCAGCCATGTAAGGAAAAAAAGTCTGTAATTCAGGGCAAATAGTTTAAGACATTGTGCTCGCAACTGCTCATTTTCATGCTTCACACAGTTTGCAGATATTCACAAAAATACTGGACAATCCTTATATACACAAAACTTCTACTAACTTCAATGAGATTTTTGCCTGAGTAAATATTGCAGATTTAGGAACTTGTATGGACTTTCAATCTGTTATTTAAAAAAGATACAAGAATTCTTATCTGGCAGGTTTTTTCCAAATTAATTTAATCTTTTTAAAAATATGTCTTTTGCTCCTGAAAAAAAGGGCTTACCTGCAAAAAAAAGTTTAAGTACTGGCCTTTTTGATGTCTTAACATTAGAAAAAGTATATTTGAAAAGGCATGTGTCATTTCAAATAATTGCTTAAAAAAGGCTTTTTAAAAAAGTTATCTAAGATATTCATATTTGATGCGGTATGTCCTCCATGCACAATGATCCCATTAACCATATATTGTACAGCTCTTAGCACAATGGAGTCCTGACCTGATTGGCCTCAAAGCACTATTACAATATAAACGTTAAACAATATATCTGAAGGTTTATTGTTTTTTTAAAAAGGCTCCTGAGGTGATCCCGGCAATTACAGACCAGTAAGCCTAACTTCAGTACCTGACAAATTGGTTGAAACAATACTAAAGGACAGAATTATCAGACACATGGATGAACACAATTTGTTGGGGAAGAGTCAACACAGCTTTTGTAAAGGGAAATCATGCCTCACCAATCTATTATACTTTTTCAGGGGGGTCAAACAAACATGTGGACATGGGTGATTCAGTGGCTTTAGGGTGACCAGACGTCCCGATTTTATCGGGACCGTCCCGATATTTCCTTGTTTGTCCCGCGTCCCGACCGACATGCGGTCGGGACAACCGGACAAACAAGGAAATGCCCCGGAGCCTAGAGCCCGGAAGTGCTCGCACCCCCCCCCCCCCCC